>NC_133495.1:7319989-7353993 GCF_025370935.1 Choristoneura fumiferana | reverse complement strand
ACCTATTTGCATTACACTAAACGTTGGCCTCAAAATAAATTAAAAAAGTTCTTTACTAAGTAAGTACGACACGGCATGGTTTGCCGAGCTCTCCCGTGGTTTTGTTATATCGTTAAATTGAAAAACCTTTGGTATTTTCTTTAAGGCATTCTATCTAGATTTTAATAGTACATCGTGTCTTAAGGGCGGTAAATAAGGAATTACGAACGAGAGTCTATTAAGACTGAGGGCTTTAATGAGTCGATGTTCGTAATTCTAGTACCGCCCGCGTGACATACAATGCTTTTCATCACATTTGCGAGTAAAATTGTATATTTGTAAAAGAAAAACTATTTTTTTTTTTAAATTGCCGATACCGCTGATTGCGCTCTTGGCGCAAGCGCAGCATGTGCATGGCGTGCGTGTGCAGCGCGCGCACGGAGCAGCAGCACACCATGCAGTAACAAACTCATTAACCGACCTTGGGCTTCATGACATGAAATTAGTAAGGACCCCGTAACACGACTTTACACGACGAATGTCTTAATTACCTTATTGGTTAAGAATAAATTTTAGCGACTTCTTCGATTGCTACAACTATGCAGGTACTTACTTATTACAAATAACCTTTAAAATAAGTATTTGTAAACACATCGTTCTGAAGCTGGTTTAGTAAATAACAACGAAAATGACTACTCGGTATTATTCGATAGACGGTATTAGGTAGGTACTCAATTTTTATTTGTATTCGGTTACCGAATAATATTTAGCATTATTCGATATTCGGCGAATTAAAAAAAAATTTTTACTTATAATAAAACTATAGGCTTACAAATAATCAAACTTTAATTTTTGATACTGACATCTCTTACTTTTTTTCCAACCTGAGATTTTTTTTATATCAGTGAATAAAATTTAATGAATGGTAAGCTCAAGATTAAGATACTACAAGCGTGATACCTATTACAGTTTGCTACAAATAAATTATTTTTTATATAACATTTTTTACAAATAACAATGGTTATTCGACTATTTGCTAACAATTCAGTGGCGTAGCTACCGGAGGGCTAGACGGGGCAGTGCCCCGGGGCCCCCAAGCTCAGGAGGCCCCTCGGCTTACAAAATATCAATGACAAATCTGGAATAAGTACGTCGAATTCGAAACACGACGAATACGGAAGAAACGATTTTAAATAGTTTAGTTGGAGCCCTAGTTTACTTTTTGTCCCAGGGCCTTTGGTTACCTAGCTACGCCACTGTAACAATTAGTAGAGAATGGCGATTAAATCAGTATCGCGGCATCTAGCGTTTTTAGCTGGTTAAAGCAACCCTTATTGCAAAATGTGATGACACCAACCAAGAGTCGCTGCTGATTGTAAAAAGTAAAAAGTTACCTTAAGTAAAAATCTTCAATCAACCATCTCAAACGCAATGACGAAGTACAGTTATGTAAAATCATTAAAAGAGAACATTAAATAAACTTGTCGTAATAATCAATGAATTAAAAAACAGCACCAAAAACGTTCATTTTCAAGCGAGTTGTCGACAGGTGAATGAACCCATAACCGGACTCATTTTATTGTCATAGTCACAATGTATTTTTATGGAGACGCCAAAAATAAAAGAGTGGTACGGCGTAACGTGACATACTATATGGTGCCGAAGTATCAGTTTTTAGGGTTCCGTCCTTATCTTGGCGAAAGCGGAACCCTTATTAGCGCCACCGCTGTAGTCGCGCGAGCAGAGCGGTGGCGAAGTACGAATCAGCCCGAAACATGTCAAGCTAAACTCGATTTAAAACGTGAGTTATCCGTTACAATATCATTTAACCATCTACAATGATGGTCTTAGGTCTTTGGCCTATAAATTTGTACGGGACCTTCAGTGATCGAGGTCAGCTCGCACTCGGCCGGTTCGTTTTAGTTTCTTACGCTTAATCGTTTCACACCTCCAGACGCTACTACATTTTACCGGTTCTATGATGACAACAGTTTTTTGAAGGTTAATGAGGGCTATCGTTTTTTGTCTCACTAGATGGCGCACTGTTGCGTGAGGTTCTTAAGTATGGCTTTCAAAGTCTGTTATTACGGGCGTGAAAACAAGGTTTAGATTAAAATCATATTTAATACACCTTAAAACTTACCATAAAAATATCGAGCATGCCACAGTGTTGCATAGTCCCCGTTTTGTTCGGAAAAAAGGGAGGACAAAGGTTTCCGAAAGACAAAACTGTCTCAAAACACAGACATTCATTGCCCCGGAACGCATATTTGCCATAATTAATTTCAGATATTGCAAAATATTCACAAAATTATTCTAATTATAAATAAACCCGCGTAGCTCACCCAAAAACTATGAGATTTGACATTTCGGAGACCTCACGCTACACTAGCGCCTCTAGTGGCGAATTCATACGCGATAGCCCTCATTGGATTAATGGTGGAGGAATATTGATGTGTGTTGCCAGTGATGATCTATTATGACTCTGAGACGTGGATCTCGACTGTCGGCCTGTTTTTTTTTAAATTATTTGAACGTGTGCGTTTAAAAATGCTCATATGACGCCTGGGAAGGGAGGGCCCAGCGGGGCTACCACAAAACTCGAAGCTCGAAGTTCGTGTCGTGGTGATACTTACTCGTATACTATTTAATACGAGAGCGAGAGGGACCGCACGACACGAACTTCGAACTTCGAGTTTCGTAGTAGCCCTGCAGGCAAGTGCCAGACTTTTACTTGGCTAAAACCACGCACACGTTCATTACAAAAAAATTCCCCTGTCGTAGTAGACAAGGCCATTTTTTACTTCAATTTGAATTTGCTTTCAATTGGTCTTAATTTCTAATGGTAACCTAATGGGTTCACACACACTCATTCATCCATCATCTTTCATTCACAACGGATATCCAGTTTACAGTAGGTACTTTTATTATGTACTTATAGGGAGTACTCAATGGAGGAGTGTTAACTGTTGGCCTGTTGGAGGGGCTCAGAGTCACGCAATGAGCTATGGAGAGAGTCGAAGTTTCTTTGCGTGTTAGAATCTAGAATACGGAAATTAGTCGAAGAACTAAAGTCATCTACAATCACCTACACGTTGAAGTGGCAATGTGCGGGCCACATCGCTGGAAAAACAGATAACTGTTGGGGAAGAAAGATCGCCGAGTAGCGACCACGAACCGGAAGACGAAGCGTTGGCAGACCCCCACTAGGGACTAGACATCGCGAGAGTTTCGGGCAACTGGGTAACACATTTTTTGCCCGAAACATGATATTTACGCTGACAATTGCAGAACCTTCGGTCGGACACTATATAAAGCAGGAATTTTTTTGGTCGATTTGTAATTTTATTCATTAATAAAATGGGTTTACTTTTAATGTACCATTTTCACAGAAATATCAAAAAAGTATAACAATAATAGTATTAAAGTACTTATCATATTTAGTCATATTTTCTCCAGCATGTAAATAGTGATGCAAATTCTAAGTAGAATCTTTAACAAGCTCCCTGTATTTTGACGCATCTACATATTTGCGTCATTTCATTCATCATCAACTCTCAAAAACGTATCTAATGTTATTATTTATTAACCGTGAAACATTTAAAACTGTAAAACCCATCTTAACTAATATTCTTCTTTAAAAAAAAACCTTATTTAACTCAAACAAAATAATTAAATTAGCCAAGTGCGAAAGAATATTTCCCAAAACATTAAAAGCACATTAAATTAACTGTGCAAATGGATTCCTCAAATCAAGATAGCAATTAATTGCGATTATTAAAAAAATTCCCACCGAAGCTGACCAGATTAATATGTGATGCCGTGTATTGGCTTGCTGACTACAGTCCTCGTGGGAAATATTTGAGATGTCCCAACCTTAAGGCCGCGTTCCACCAGTGATGTGCGCGAATGCGTCGCAAGGAATTTGTTACTTATGAACTAATAGATACGTTTCAATTATCTATTCTCACTCCGCCTAGTTCTTACTCCTATTCCAGTGACACGTATTTGTGACTGCTGTGGGATATGCGTAGGCATAGTGTAAGAGCTTAGTGGATCGCATTCGGCTCCGGCAACGTTCCGCTAAGCTCTTACGCTATGCCAGCCTTTAGGAGGTACGAATTCTGTTGACACACATGCGTGTCACCAGCGCATAGGAGTAAGAATTTTTGATCACAAACGTTATTATTAAAAATAACAGTAACCGTTCGATTTTACGGGATGACCGTAAAAGTAAAAAAAATTGGAGTTGAAATAAAAAATACAAAAAGACTCCAAAAACCAATCTTAATTTTATTGCTTAATAGCGACATCTCTTGTCCGGGTGAGCGGTTAGTTCCAATGGGGTGTTGAAAGTTTATCGATGAGGGCTACAACATAGATGTCGGTAGTGTCGCTGAAGTGACTAAATAAGAAACAAACAAGCTAACATATGTGGTGTAAAGGAGAAATTCGTGTCTCTACTCCTGTCCAGTGGCGGTGTAGGGGTATGGCACGCGGCACAGAATGCTGAGGATATTTCAGTTTGTATTTTCGACACAAACGTTGTCTAACTGGCACCGGAATGTGTTACGTCTGTGACTTTTTAGTTTTATAATACGTGTCACTGGCATAGAAGCGACTGCTGTGGGACACGCGTAGGCATAGCGTTAGAATAGTGGATAGTTGCCGGGACCGAGCGTGTTAATATATAAAAAAAAAAGATTTTGCACTTCGTTGTACGGGCCTGTTCATTGCGTGACTGAGACGCTCGCCGTACAGTGGTCAACACATGCATTGAAGAAGAAATCGCTCATCGCACCGCTGTCCGCCCCGCTGCTAGCTGGCGTCCAATCCACGGCCTCGCAGATGACTTCTTTGCCATTAAACAAGTCACGTTAGTTAAAAGTGTTAAATTAACAACTTTTGTTGATGAAGTAATTAACGTGATGTGACCTTAAGAAACCAATACTAAATAACTAATTACCTAACAATTCAAGATTTTAGCGCACTAGACTACACCATTATTAGGAAATATCCACAAAACATTTTTTACGTTTTTAATGCTCAGATTCTTATTATTTACGCGCTTTCGTTTTTGGAATAACGTTACGTTAGCAATTGCGACTTCGCTGCGCACGATTCTAAATTATAATGAGACCTTAGACACATCCTGTCAGTATTCTAGGTCAAAAATCGAATTATTTCAACACTACGATAAAACGACAGGAGTTTAACCGAAATATAACATATTAGTTTTGAAGATCTTAAGCACAGAATGTATAATAGCCTGCAACTTCGCCCACTCCACATCTTCAGTTATCTACTATCATCAGGTGAAATAGAAGGTCAAACGCTAATTTGTATAAATAGGTACCAAAATTACTTATTTTTATCTCTTTTTTAACCCCCGACGCAAAAAGAGGGGTGTTATAAGTTTGACCGCTATATGTGTGTCTAGTGTCTGTCTGTCTATGGCACCGTACCTCTTAAACGGGTGAACCGATTTGAATGCGGATTTTTTTATTTGAAAGCAGGATTTCTAGCGATGGTTCCTAGGGTATGTTTTATCCAAATCGGTTCAGCCGTTTTTGAGATATTGAACTTTTAATGATGAAAGACCGTGCCCGGTTGCACTCAATCATAAATTTTATGTGACAGATGCCGTCTCTGTTTGTTTCATCCGAGTAAAGAGAGATGTTTCAAAAAGTGGTGAAATAGGCATTTAGTGCGACAATGTTCCACGTTGGTTCAAGAATTGAACAGTTTGATTGTATCTTCTAATTGTTATTATTATTTAAAAGCCTATACAGGTGTCCCACTGCTGGGCAAAGGCCTCCCCCCATGTCCTCCACTCGACCCTGTCTTGGCCGATCTCTGACAGAAGAAAGGCGTCCAGAATTAACTTTAAAAAATGATAAAAAAACACACATTCTGAATTATCTTTGCAAAATTCCTGATTGTGATGAACATCCTAATAAAGGATCACTCTCCGAAGAACATTCGATATAATAGCGATACAGCTTGTTATCGCTGTCGAAAATACCGACGTAAGCATTTACGACCCTCAATTAACCATCTTTTATTTACATAATAAAGTTGTTTTCGCACATTACCCTTTCTGAAGGACTTAATTGTGCAATCAAACAATCACTAAGCGAAAACATCTGTAAACTTAATGAATCGCCTACGTTTAGTTCAACAGATATAGACATAAAACATAACGTTAATGTATTTAAGCTATAAATTTCACATTATGCATAGTAAGGCCATATTTGGACTTCGAAGCTGGCGTATTAAATACAAGATCTTTGATCATTAAGGGATTCGGAATTTGGTCGTGTTAGGATGTTACTTCAATAACAACTTAATTACATTAAGGCTAGAGTGAATAGGCTTATACTGAACCAGTGAGAACACCTTTGGCCTCATCAGGTGAGATAGGGATTCGTTTTACTACATTTCCATTGGGAAGCTGCGTCTTCAGCAGTGGACGTCTTCCGCCTGATGATGATGATGATGAAAAATTACTCGTAAAAGGTTTCTGTTTAAATTATTTATTAAGTTAAAAGAATGCAGATGTTCAGAAACAAACATGTTTGACAGATGACAGATTATTGCAGGTGGTAGGACCTTGTGCAAGGTCCGCCCGGATTGCTACCACCATCTTGCTCGCTAATCCCGCCGTGAAGCAGCAGTGCTTGCACTGTTGCGTTTCGGCGTGGAGAGTAAGACAGCCGGTTAAATTACTGGCAAAAGAGGTATCCCATCTTAGGCCTCTAGGTTGGCAACGCTGTGCAATACCCCTGGTGTTGCAGATGTTTATGGGCGGTGGTGATCTCTTACCATCAGGAGACCCTCTTGCTCGTTTGCCATCCAGTCGAATAAAAAAAAGATTTAACAAAGCCAAACTATAACACTTTGTTTGATAAATCTCTGTTAAGTTCCTGTCACTATGAGTGATGCTGTCTCTGTTTGATCAAACATAATAAATAAACATGGTGTCGTAAATAACTGACACACAATTAACAGATTGACAGGAACTTTACATCGGGTGTTGTTAAAGCAGGGTTGGAAATTAACAAGATAATTATCCCATTCATTATTATTCAACAATATAACAAAAAATATTTTCAATTGTTATATGTTTCGTCTTCGGGAATTCAATCAACGTGACACCAAAAAGTGACGCATTGTACATATTATCCGCATTAGGATACGCACTAAAGACTTTTTGTATGATGTCATACACACCCATAATTACCACGACAATTATTGTTATAATTCACCGGATAATCAACCTCCGAAACAAAAAAAATGGAGGGAACAAAATATCAAACAATACCCATGGATTCAGTTGAATACAGAGGCAATTTACATTGATATTTTATTGTAATGGTAATGGATTATTCGGAACTCATTCTTTTTGCACGAACTATGAATCCATCCATGCCACGTCTATAGCACAGACTTTTTTTTCTTTTTTTTTAATGCCACGTCAATAATTGAATGATTGGCAAAGGCAATAGGCCTATACAGACGTGCATATTATTCTCTTTTTTCTTTTATTTATATTTTGTGTAGTTAAGGTATATTTTTATGTTGTAAATTATTATGTGTATTGTAAAAAAATTGTTTTAGTTGTCGAGTTCACTGCTGTTGTGTTCTTTTAACGCTTAAATGGTTCCAACGGAAGACCAGCGTCGGCCGCAAGGTTGACATCATGCTGAGTTGGGACCATTTCGTGACAAAATTTATTTCCTTTTTCTTTTTCTTTAATTTGTAAAAATTTCACGAATAAATGTTTTTCTTTCCTTCTTTCTTTCTTTCAATTATTTTAACGTAGTATCTGATGTCCAAGTTGGTCCTACAGCAGCCAATAAGGAAATCATCCAACCGAATAATAGTGACCGCCAAGAACATGATACATGATAAAAAATTGATTTAATAGGTCACTTTTTACACAACATAATTGGACAATATCATAAATTGTGTCCGGGCGCGTAATCGCGAGTCTGAGACGAGGCATGGCCTAAAGCTTTAATTTTGTAGCAGTATTGCCAAATACTAACGTATTTCTTTTGGTCATAATTTTGAAATTGACAGCTCGTAAATTCCTTTTGACATTTGGATATGTTATGACAATTTGACACTGCTTACGACAGTTGTCAGGGGTACCACTGAAGCAGTTCAACTGCCAATCATAATACTGGTTTAAATTTTGGATAGGTATAGGTACTATCAAGATCTTTGAATTTGATTTCGCTATGCGTTTCAATGAGCATTAGGATTGGTTGTGCTGACAGCTCGCTCGCCAGTTTCTCGCCAATAAAAAAAAAGAATAAAAACAATCGAAATTCAGAAACAAGCTTACAATATTTTCTTTATTCACAAAATTAGTAAGTCTGAAATTCACAGGTACCGAGTGAAATTGTCTGGAAAATCATCAGACATAGCTGTATAGTATTAAGCCTTTGCCTTTTTTCCTAGCGGAGAACGAAAAAAAAAACATTAAATCCTATCTTGCTCATTGAAACACATAGTATCCCCAATGCAATGGTGCTCATATCAAGGCTACGCTTCGAGGCGGAACTGAGACATGAAGAATCAATTCAATTACACTGTTTGATTCAGTAAGTCTTAACTTGGTCTACTATACAAATTCAAGGCTACTCTGATGATTAGCAGCAACAACATACTTAGAGGTCACGTTAACCAAGGCCGTGGTTTCTCTGAGTTTAGCAATCTCATTTATATGGCTGGTTAATGGCATAGATACCAATGCTGAAATTTGGCACCCGACTGGTCTTTATTAGGGGCTTTAACCTTAGTGCGGTCAAAAAACTTACTGTAGTTTATAATATCATTTCATTTTACACAAGATAGCACCCGCACCAACAATTTTTTTTGGTTCACACAAATTTGTAACCTGCTTTTCACTTTCCTTTAATCCAATGGCAGACAAGACAATCTTCATATAATCCTATCTTTTAAGCAAATGAGCGACGCTGGCCACTACATCTTTACGTATCATGTAGTTTCTGTTTTTTACTTTTCTTGTGCCTATTTGTTTTCTTTTATATATAGTTTACCACTGTTAAGTTAATCTCTCCATCTGTGCTCTATTTAATTTCCATAGACCATCACATTTTGTTTCATTGTCTGTTTTATAGTGCTTTGTGGGCAATTTGCTACGCTCTTGCCAAATGTGTGGCTAATGTCCGTCTCGGTCAGGGAGAACCATCGGTAGCCGTGCCGTTGATGTTTTAAATAAAATACATAGGTACAGTTTAAGAGATGCTCTTACTTCATTTGCTATAATTGAACTGGTGACCACATCTCTTGGTTCCATCATCATAATCAAAAATATTATAATTATAAAGAGTATAATTGAACTGGTATCTAATGTAATTATTAATGCACTACCTGTAATGTTATTTGGGGATGTTACTTTTGATGCTGATAATGACGTCGTTATATGCTTTAGAGATCAGTACAGGTGATACAATTGTCAAGAAAGAAGTTTTACACACTACCATAATTTTGAAAAGAATTATTTCATAGAAAAATCATTTCAACATCAAATTCATACAGTGTGAAAACACGAAATAATAATAAACTTAAAATATGTTTTGTTAGAAAATTCAAATTGAATGAAAGTGTTTGCTGACCCTGGGATTTCAATTCAATGTAACTTACCTGAAGCTGCACGACTCTACTTGCAAAATCTGACTTCTACATGCAAAATACATACAGTCAAACATAGAACCTCCTCCATTTTTGAAATCGTTAAAAACAAAGTTAGACAAAAGCTGGTAACAATGACAAAGATACTGATAATCCCCACGAGTTTAATGAAACAAATAATGTTAAATAGTCGAACAAACAATAACCACGAAGTAATTGCGTGTCGGAAGGACGTTAGCGATCCCGCGCCTCCGCAGAAATCACGTATCTATTCGACAGCTTGATTACTCATTGATTGATAAACGAGGCTTCTAATTCCGGTCCTACTTTTGCTTTTGACCTTCGCTTCAGCAACACAAAGATTCAGACGATTGGGTTTGTTACGATATGTTTCATTGGTTGCGATCATCTGCTTGTTTGGAATGGTCGATTGGGTTCGATACCTCAAAGTCTTCTGACCCATAATTCCAAGACACAACTGTAATAAAAAAATATTTCGTGTTTGCCCTGAAAACCAGGTTAATTTTCAATTGTTATCCGTATCATTATGTACTTCCTTCTTTACCAATATTATAAATTCAAAAGTAACTGTCTCCTTATGCCTATGCCTCTTTACGCTTAAATCGCTGAACCGATTTACATGTTATTTAATTTGGAGACAGGTTTATCACTTGGGCATGTACAGTTTTTATAACCAGTTAGTTGACGATAAAATTGATCTTCCAATAAATATGTAGATAATCAATAGAGTTGATGTATAATAATATGGAGATCTATTAAATGGTTATGCAAGTAGCAGGGTTTTTAAGTTTTTTATTGTAAAATCAATACAATCAAATTCATTAAAAATTGACCACTTGTAAACGAGCAGCTTATTCTTTCCTTACGTTTTCTACCGCGAGTCCTATGTCCCTGAGGGACAACAGGACATCATCATCAAAAGTAGATAGTCTATACCCCTGTTGACATAAAAAATCAATAGCACTTAAACGGTAAATTTTAATCACCTCAGAATCTATAGGCATGGTCGCCGGGATGGGGGTGCAAGGAGTGACTTGCACGTAAAAGAAAAGGCATAAAACAAAACTAAGGTACAGAATGAAACCTATAATTAAGATGCGAGATGCAATGCACCCATCTGAAAATAATCCTACCGGCGCCCATGTCTATGCAAGTTGTCTGTTGAACTGCATCAGCATTAGTTTTATTATTAGTAGTACTCAATGAGGGCTATCGCGTATGAATTCGCCGCTAGAGGCGCTAGTGTAGCGTGAGGTCTCCGAAATGTCAAATCTCATAGTTTTTAGGTGAGCTACGCGGATTTATTTATAATTAGAATAATTTTGTGAATATTTTGCAATATCTGAAATTAATTATGGCAAATACACGTTCCGGGGCAATGAATGTCTGTGTTTTGAGACAGTTTTGTCTTTCGGAAACCTTTGTCCTCCTTTTTTTCCGAACAAAACGGGGACTATGCAACACTGTGGCGTGCTCGATATTTTTATGATACGGTTTTAAGGTGTATTAAATATGATCAAATCTAAACTTTGTTTTCACACCCGTAATAACAGACCTTGAAAGCCATACTTAAAAACCTCACGCAACAGTGCGCCATCTAGTGAGACAAAAAACGATAGCCCTCATTACTTATTGATAACAAAAGTGATGTGACGACTATCTTAATGTGAATGAAGATTTGAATCGATATCAAGAAGGTCATCATCATTGTGTTTGAAAGAAATGGTAGTAGCGTGTCACGTTTCAATCATCAAAATCATTGATAGGGCTGATGTGGTTTGCTTTATATCATTTTCGGATGTAAGTTTCTCTAACACTCAATACCTTAATATCATCCGATTCTTATTTTTTATTATCTGTTTGTATTTATTTCATTTTGTTACGTTTCTCTTTCATGAAACATTTTAACAACCTTTAAGCGTGCTTGAATTTTCTCAGTTTGACAGTTTGGTTGTGTTTGTGTATGTTTGTTTGTCAGTCTGTATTTTCGGCTAATTACAATCTAGGGCTCTGCAAGGCTAGAGTGAATAGGCTGTTACTGAACCAGTGAGGTACACCTTTGGCCTCATCTACACTTAACATCAGGTAAGATAGGGGTCAATCACGATCATTTGTATGTATGTAAAAAAAGTTTACGTGTGATTAGTTAGTTTGTTTCATTTAAAAATTTAACCAACAAGGTGTTAGTATACAAATGCATCATAGAACCCATCTGGACATATGGCATTCAACTCTGGGGATCTGCCAGTAAGTCCAACCTGGAGATCCTACGAAGGTTTCAGAACAATCTCCTAAGAGTGGTCTCACACGCACACTGGTTTGTGAGAAACAAGAGATACATGAATATTTAAATATGCCAACGGTTAAAGAGGAGATCAACAAGTATTGCACTAAATACAAGCATCGGCTCCAGAAGCACACAAACCAACTAGCCAGGGACAGGATTGACAAAAGTAGTGACACATCAAGGCTGAATAGATGGCAGATACTGCAGTTAGATCAGAGACACTAGAAGGGTCTTTTTGTAAGTCAAGTGGGAGTGTGTTTGTTGGAATACCCCACGTAAGTTGATAAAATTCAGACTATCTGATTATGATTAAGTGGTTGATTGCAGATTTAAGAAACAAACAAAATGATATTCTAATTGTATTGGAATTTATTGTATTTAAATTCAAAATAAATACGTTCTAGAACATAAAACACATGTATTTCATCCATTATCCAATGTTAAAAAAAGAAACGAAAGAAATGAGATAAAATTTATAAATATAGTTAGTCTTAGGAATACCATAGGCTAATTTAATCCCTATATTCTAATTGTATTGGAATTTAAACAAACTTTAAATTCCAAAACCTCAAACCTCTAGAGTCATGAAGTTTTGAAATGCACAGAATTTTAGTTCTGCCTCCCGTATCCCACTGATGTTATAATTGCGTAAGTTTGTTTGTTACCACACCACGTCTAAACCTCTGAGCATTTAGATAAAATTCGGTATACATATAGTTCGAGTCCCGGGGAAGTACATAGGATAGTTTTTATCCTCGAAAATTGCATAGTTCCTGCGGGATAGCGGTAAACAAACTCTACAGAGATGGTCGGAGCCAAAAGGCTAGTATAACATAAATGAAGACGTCGAATATTCTGTCCAAGAGAAATTTAGAGAAATCACAGAATTTTAGTTGAACTGCCTGGTTTACGCCGTGATTAGTATTAGATCTGTGGCCCTATTATTGGCATCTAAAATCTGCAATCATAAAATTCACCTTAGGAGCCCTTCAGCAATTCCCAATGATCCAACCTATAAGGAAACACGTAAGTTTCCCAGAGTAATATTACTAGGTTTGAGCATTTACCACTTTCCACAGGAGATGGTAAGGAGCTTTTTCCTCTACCAATAATAAATAAGTAAATACCGGGTGTGGCCTGTAATACGAGCAAAAAATTAAAATATAGATCGTCCTCGTTTAACTGAATAACATTAGTTCAGCGACTTTTAAAAACACACCCGATATAACTTTCTGTTAAAAAAATAATTTTTAATACAAGCTTTTTTGCTAACTTCTTTACTCATCCAATCTATACTATATGTGTACTGAACCGATTTCAATGAAATTCAGTATATAGATAGTTTGAATCCAAGGAAGGATATAAGATTTTCTAGTTTTTTCTGTGCATCTATATTTCAGTTTGTATTTTCAATTTCGGTTTTACGAGATGACCGTAAAGTAAAATTTGGAATTGAAATAAAAAATACAAAAAGATTCCAAAAAAACAATCTTAATTTGATTGCTTAATAACGACATCTCTTGTCCGGGTGAGCGGTTAGTTCCAATGGAATGCCGAAAGTTTCTCGATGAGGGCTATGGTATAGATGTCGCTAGCGTCACTGCTTAAGTGGCTAAATAAGAAACAAACAAGCTGAGATATGTGGTGCATAGGGGAAATTCGTGTCTGTGCCGTTGACCAACAGTGGTGTAGCGGTATAGCACGCGGTACGGAATACCGAGGACCTGGGTTCGATTCCCAGTGTTGGTCTTATTTTTCTGGTTTTTCTGTGCATCTATATTTCAGTTTGTATTTTCAATTTAGGTTTTACGGGATGACCGTAAAAGTAAAAATTTGGAATTGAAATAAAAAATACAAAAAGATTCCAAAAACCAATTTTAGGATATAGGATAGTTTTTATCCCAGAAAATTTCTTAGTTCCAGCGGGATAGCGATAAACGAATTCTACGCCGACAGAGTCGCGGGCATCAGCTAGTATAAAAGATAAGTCAATGTCAACTCCTCGTAGTGTGTAGTGGATGACAGGTTAAGTCGTCCATTTAGTCGCACTTTAGTGCAAGTCATTAGATGTGTCGCTACTTCACGCAGCTGGTTACAGTTAGGTTAAGTCTGCATACCAGAACAGCTCCTTGGAATTAGAGCAAATTAGCGGGTAAACTGTTCTAACTTTCCATTAAACGCAATTTTCCTTAACCCTATATATATTAAAATATTTGTAAGGAAAACGTCCCAATGCTTATCATTGCCCCAGAAGATGCCATTGTTAATCTTATGTCATTAGCAAAAGAGGTGGCAGCAGGGTGTCATCTATTAGGCAACAGGATGTGTGAGATCATTTATCCATTACAATAAAAAAAAAAATCTAACCCAAGCCCCTTTGGAAATATTTAGACACCTTAGGTATGAATGCTGGTACCGAGTTGGAAGTTGGACCGATATACTTCATGGTTTCTTCTCTCTTTTTGAGGGGAACCCTAGAGACAGTTAAAACTTGAGCCTTATTTTAGACCTAACTTAATTTTTTAGAGATTTTAGAATAAAGAAAAATTTATAACTATAATTTGATGACGTGTCAAATGACTCATACCAGTAAAATTTTATTAGAAACGACGTTATTTGATCATTAATATTACACAATCAATAATTAATAACAAACAAAATGTTGGAAAACCCCCGGTTTTAGTCACTTCAAAGTTCAATATCTCAAAAACGGCTGAACCGATTTTGATCAAACATGTCTAAGAACCATGCATCGCTAGAAAACCGCCATGTGAGGCCATCAATGATACGAGGCCAGGATGGTGATTACTGGTCGAAGCTTGTATAGTATTTTTCTCAAAAATGATGATGATGGTGAGGATGATGATTGATGATGATAACGATAATAGTGATGATGATGATGATAGTGATGATGCTGGTGATGATGATGATGATGATGATGGTGATGGTGATGATGATGCTGGTTGATGGTGATGATGATGATAATGATGACATGGACCCATTTCAAAATACACTTAGCTTGTGACGGGTTCCAAATTTTTAAAGGAACCCGTTACTATCCAGGAAATAAATTTCATACTTACTTCCTGGACAGTTCGGGATTACTTCCTGGAGCTTAGCAGCTAGTCTCCAGGATGCGTTACTTTCTACGGCGTTTTTGATGACGTAATGGCAACATTTCATACCATTTTTGAGAAAAGTTATTATACCGTTATTGTCAAGTGGAATCATAGGTGCAACCGAAACACTTCTACTGTAAACAATGACAACGGCTCCCAACTCAAAATCTCAGGTAAGAAATTAATTCATTTTAGAGTCATGTCACATGTCCACTATATTACAAACAATGATGCTAGTCCGATCCATGGCTATAATTTAATTTTCCGCAAGCAAATGCCGCGAATAAAAGCTAATCTTATGAAGTCCCTATAGAGACTTTTTCTTAGTTTTTATTCCCCAATTAAACTAAGGGTATGTACAGAAGAAGCTAAAATGATTTAAGTAAATATAATAAGCCTGTATATTCGATGTTCAAGACCTGTAAGTTACTCTATGACAACGTAACCAATAAATGCCGTGGTTATATGAGTTTACTGCTTAGCCTTAAGGTTTAGTCGAATGTATAGAGTCTAGACCAGATAATATCATAAGTTATAGACAGGTGGGATGTATTGTGTATACTCTCCGGCTTTACTTCACAGTATTGCATAATTCAAAAATATTAAAGTCGAGTCCAAGATTAGATGTTTGAAAGGAAAAAGTGTTTATTATTCCATGATTATAGTTAATATCAACATTATTAAGAAGAATTCGATCGATTAAACTTAACAGAAAATACATAAATATAGTTTTAAATGTCAAGGTAGGTCAGGAAAATGCTTGTATTTCATTTTAAGATAGGTCAAAAAGATGCGAGTGTGTTTCATTTTAAGATAGGTAGGTCAGAAAGATGCAAGTCTGTTTGACTTTAAGATAGGTCAGAAAGATGCGAGTGTGTTTCATTTTAAGATAGGTCAAAAAATGCGAGTGTGTTTCATTTTAAGATAGGTAAGAAAGATGCGAGTGTGTTTAATTTTAATATAGGTCAGAAATATGCGAGTGTGGTTCATTTTCAGTGAGTATTATTAGGAAAAAAAAACAATAAGAAAAAGCCGTGGTGGCCTAAGAAGAAATTTGTTTTAAATTTGTGAACCATGTGTAATGTTTGGGGGGGCCATCCATATATAAATTACCACACACCAGTTTTATTGACCCTCCATGGCACACGTATTACTATGAAAATCACAATTATTTTGTTCGTTCAAATCCGAGACTCACTACCCCTTCCTCTAAATGAGATGTAATTTGAATGCCCCCTATGTACTAATACCATAGTAGTTGAAAGTGTGGTCCACCACGCTTGTAGTTTGGGAGGGTCTTGACCCCGCTGAGGATGGGTGACACTAGTTACCGGCCGTACAATACCAACATGGAAATACCGACCTGATATTTCGTGTACTCGCCCAAAACTCTTGTCAGTTTGGTAAATACACCCCTGAGGATGTCTCTGTAAGCTAAGCTCGTTGTATGGTGTGTCACAGAAAGGTTCGGATGATTTAGGGGGAGGAAAGCTTGAGCCTCTTAGCTCCCCTCGATCAGCCACTTTGGCAGTTATTTTTTACAAGGGTAACTAGTTGTTTGTTTGTTTGGCTGTAAGCTGTTTGTTTGGCAAACAATTGACTTTACATAGAGCCATCACAACCGTTAGTTTTCCGAATGAAGAACTTTAAGGGATCTACCACAGTGTCCGAAGTACACATCCAAATGACATTAGCCTATTTGGCAATGCAAAAAACTCGACTAATGCTACCAAGGAAGCAGAAAATTAAGTCATCATTTCGGTACTGCGGCCAGGTAAAAACGTCCAACTCATATCTGAGGCGTCTGACCGAAATGAACTTCCTTTTGAACGTGTGGTTCTACCAATAAGAAGCAGAAGTAGGCTAGATAATATTTTTAATACCAGTTTTCTAAAGATTCTGAGCTATATAGACTTTTTTACAAACGAAAAAACTGTTAAACAACAACTTTACAGTTGAAGGATATTGGTGGTGGTATTTTTGAAGTTTCAGGGAAATTAACAGTGGTTTTTCTTTCGGTCACCAATTACAAGTTAAGTAGATCATTAAGACCAAAGGTGAATCAAAAGTAGTCCGTTCACATCTTTTGGTAAGATCTTAATCTGAATATTTCTTTGTGACCCTATGTGGAGGGTAATCTCTTAAAACTATTGAACTGATTCTTCGAATTCTTGCATAGACAAAAAGCTACACTCTACAAGATTGATATTAGCTATTTTATTTATCTTATGGCTTTGGCTTATTTCTCCAATTTCTATTTATATGCGTATTTATGTAGGTATATTATATTATATGTGTATCCATTGCCTGGTACTAAAAACACAAGCTTTGTTTACTTTAGGACTGGTTTAATTATTAGTGTCAGTGACCCGTGATATATATTTTTTTAAATATCCAATATTAGTTAAGTTAGGAAAACTAATCTTTTTGTATAGATTAGGTGCCCTGGAACTTAACGAGTCTGTTATAGAAGTTTGTGTAATCCGCCCGATTACCTGTCAGTGTTGGTTAAGAACTGGTTTGCGGTGTGACCAAGGCAATGCATTGTTGCTTATGGGCTATGGCCTATTAGAATGTTGACTGCTGACTCTGCAATTAACTCTAGGATTATCCAGTCAACTGTTCGTTCTATCTTAACTTAATATGTTGACATGTAGGTACAGTTAAGTACAAAGACTTTGTTAGTGCCAAAGTTACAAAAAATTGTATACACGATCTTAATAATACGCCAATAAAGTCGTGTATAAGTACATATTTTTGTAACTTTGGCCGTACGATATTTTTGTGGTTGCTTGTAGTTACTTATATTAACTGTATTCAATTAATACTTTCGCTACGTCTCAACAGGGCATCATTTTATATACACCTAATTATTCGAAGAAATGCTGCAATTTAATAAATATATTCAGTTTTTATTATTAATTAAATTACCTACAAGATTTCTTTCTGAACTAAATGATTTTTCTAAGATTTTCAATAGTAAAACATGTGAATGAATTGAGCTACTTATGTGAGTGTGTGTGATACTAAAAAAAGTGCTTATGTAATATGTAAGTATGTAAATATAAAAAAAACTGGACGTTAAATGTTTTGTCTTTTATAAAATCGCTGCTCTTTCTTGAGTAATTTTCGTACTAAATTACATAGATTAAAGAACTTCAAGTTTAAGTCAAGCTTTACTTAAGTTTCGTACCTACCTAGCCGCGCTAGTTCAATAACTTAGGTAGGTCCGCGCAGACCTTTTCTTCGCCACATTCCTCCGCCAAGGCCGGAGAGATTGACTTATTAAATTGATAAAAACAAATTACTGTTACAAAACACGCAATAACCGTAATACCGTATTATAATTAAATTGCTTTTCGCAATTTCGCTTAAGAATAGACTAGCCCTTTTAAGGAGGGAGAACTCAAGATCACCCTTTAAACTTTAACTTAACATACCTTAGTAATCGTACTGTCTGCTTAAATATCCAAGAATAAGAGGAAACACAGTTGTGTCAGTTAACTTTTCACGGTTGCACTACAGCACTGTTTCATTCGTCACGCACAGAGGCACGTCTGGCGCACGCGACGGCCCGAGCTCGACTGACTAAGGCACGCGGCGCTTGCGCAGCGCGCGGGCGCGGAACTCGCCCGACGAGTCGCGGGCGCATAGGGCTGACAGTCTGAAACTGCAAGAGGTGTTTACTACTGCTAAACGTCTTAAAATGGTATAGGAACTTAATATGTACCTACGTAAAAAAATCCAAAACAAAATATAATATATATATTTTAATCTTCAAGTCTATTTTGGATGACTGAAAAAAGGTTTTACGTAATTAATTATTTATATTACTAATACTGAGGCCGTATTGCCTAACGCGCAATCAAATGACAGATTTCGCATACAAAAACTGTCATTTAATTCTGATCGCGAGCTTCAGAAACGTTAGACAATACGGCCTCTGTCCGCCGGACGGCTCTGTCCTGGTGTACAGTCACCAGCATTAATATCTGCCATAGCGGAGCGTGCAAAAATATCTGACACGTCCTTCCGGCCCTAGAAATAGAGTCGTATCAGATATTTATGCACGCTTGTTGTGTCAGATATTGGTGCTGGTGACTGTACGCGTAAAGTTTAGAAGCTATTTTCGCCCTAAAATATAATACCATGTTATACCATGTTACTCTGCTCTACAACCTCACGTGTGAGAGAGCTTCGTCTGCGAGACTTATGAGTGTATTGTGGGTGCAGTTGATGTACGCCCTGCAATTGTCAACCCAAAATGTACGACCTAATAATTTATGTACAATACGAGAATGGGTGCGGTTAATGTACAACCACGTATTTGGCAACCCGGAAAGTACGATTTGATAATTGATGCTCTTATGTGATTTGCCATAAGATCACAATCCGTACCCCTCAATTTTATGTGGTTTTTACATTTTTTAACATGTGTAGATTGGATGACAACTTAATTAAGTATTAAACAAGAAGTAAGTATGTTAGTCAGCGAAAAAAAATGGAATATTTATTAAAAAATAAGCTGAGGTTATGGGCACTTTTGAGCCGGGTACGACGCGGAGTGGTAGTTTTTAGTTCATAATTTTTATTTAATTTTTGCTTTAGTTTGCGTATAGTTATAACTTATATCATAAATAACTTTTTGATATTCCTGTGAACTCAGTTGGCAACCCTAGCATGCACCCAACGGATGGTCCGGTTTGTTTCGTTACCTTTATTGTTTTGTCAAACGAATAAATCGGTTTCGCCTTTTACGCCAAATTATGTAATAACTTTTAGTTAATATACATTAGATGTATGAAGAACAATACAATACGTTTGCCGTTCATATGGAATGCTCTATGGGGCAATTCAGAATAGGTAACTTAGGTATGAATTGTACCATACAGGGTAACTGGTAATTCGACGTATTCCTAGAAAGAGTTTATAATGGATTTAATAATGAACTGACATTATAAAGGTAATAATTTGCAATGTTAATAATCTAATAAATAAAAATAATAAATAATAAGGAGAAAATAAGCATTAAGAAATTGCGATTTTACATAGTGTTTTCCTGTATATTGTAAATGCTGAGAGAAAAATATTTTAATATTGCACGCTCAATTAGGGTAGAACATAAGAACATCTTGTAGCACTAAGACCTTTTGTATTGACTGTTCTGACAATAAACATAGGTATTTGAATTTGAATTTTGAATTTAATTTTTAATAATAGGTACCTATATCTTTAAAAAGGTTAAGTTCCACATGTTGAACTGTTCTAACTGGTATTTATACAAATATAGGTAGAGTCGTTCACGATGACGCGTACCGTGGTTCTTATAACACTTATTACAATGTCATTAATGGCTAATTTTGACAAAACTACGCGTCTTCGTGGATGATGTGAGATAACTGACAGAAAAAAGTTCCATTCTAGAAAAAAAACTCAAAGATTTCGTATGGTTGGTTTGGCTGTTAGTTGTTAGTTAATTGTAGTTCTTACAACGAAATTTTTCATACTAGTTATTAATTGTGTTGTTGATATTTGGGTCAATCAACTATTTTACCGACACTTTGGGCGTCTCCTTCATTACCAAAAATCGTACTTCCAACAAGATATTTCACGGTTTAATAGATTGGACTTGCGTAGGATGGCATGTATTCATGTACACCATCTATTAAACTACAGAAAAACCATGTTCACTTACAAAAATATGCAATTGTTTGAAAAATGTCGCGGACAGATTAGTGTCGGTAAAAAAAGTTGATTGGCCCATTTAACTAACTATTATTAAACATTACGAAAATATTATTAAACATTATTTAAAATCGTTAAAAGTTAAAAGAAGTACTCCAGATTTTTCATTTATAGTTTGCAAGTCAGAGTCCGAGGGGCCCTGCGTCTAGCCCTCCGGTAGCTTCGCCACTGCAGATCCATCGATACATAATTTTAATTATCTAGTCATGAGTGATTTATAAAAAAGGAACCACGTAACGAACACGTAAACTGAATTACGTAAAGTTTCCGCGCTATGGCTGAAGAAAAACCAACTTTTTACTGAGCTAATTTGTGAAAGAAATTGCGTTGCGTATTAATTTACGTGTGCGCTTAGTTCTTTGGGTGAATCATTAAATATGTTATACAAATATTGTTCCTATGCATAATCAACTTTGTGTGGTTGTGTATGAAATAATTAGTTTGGAAACCTATTTGCCGTGTTTACATTTTTTTAACCACAACGTAACTTTTATTGAATAGCTTAGCCCATCTTCCCGTGAGTGTCGTAAAAGGCGACTAAGGGACCAGAGGCCGTATTGCCTAACGTTACTGGCGCGATCGCAATCAAATGACAGTTTTCTCATACAAAATCTGTCATTTGATTGTGATCGCGAGTGTCAGAAACGTTAAACATTACGATCTCGAGAGGGTCAGCGCTCTCAATAAGGGTTTTCACAAAGGTGAAATATCGCTAGATGGCGTTAGTATCGTGAGATCCGTTTGATGTTTGTTTGTTTATACTCTTTATTGTACAAAAAGGAAAAACAAAAAGGTTACATAAATAAAAGTTGTGTTTGTCGTTTGTTTGCGATTGGCTCATTTAGTTATTTTACTAATCACGAGCAAACGTCAAACGAAACTCACGATACTAACGCCATCTAGCGATATTTCACCTCCGTTAAAACCCTAATTGCTAGCTAAACTCGATCCGGACTCCTGCTCTACTATTATATATTCTGTGGCTCTGCAGTGTGAAAAGCAAGGGGATACCACCATAACCATACTAGTTTTCCCAAAAAGTCGTCTTGAAGGTTCATTGCTGATACTCCTACGACCAAGACCATTCTATCAAGAGTGTAGCGACATAGAAGTGAAGAGATAGAGAAAATTTAGTAGTTCACTTCTCAGATTTATCTATAGAAACCTTTTAAATTTACTCTTTTTAATACAAGCAAAATAACATTATGCTTTTTTAATTAATGCCAACTCATCGTTATGCCAAAATATATTATGCCCATTTACGTTCTGAGTTTTCAGTAATGCCAATTAATAATTATACGCTACGACAATTTGAATTAAGAATATTAGGTACGTTAAACAACATATCAAATTGGCGTAGCGTAATATGCCTAATTGAAATTGGCATAACGTTACTTCGCATAATTATTAATTACCCTACTCTACGGGTATTCTAACCAAAACGTATGCTCTGCAATACTGGCAAGTTGCACTTAATATGTTCTTTTTGTTGTTTTAGTAATTCTCCACGGGAAAGCAATCACTTTAAATTAGAGATGTGCCGACTAGTCGCCGACTAGTCGGGAAAGCCGACTATCCGGCCACTTTCGTAGTCGGCGACTAGTCGGCGAATAGTCGGCAAAAAGCGCCGACTATCCGGCTTCTTACTTTGTACGTATATTTCAATAAAATATATATAAAAGGGCACAGAGGGGGAATTACATTATATAAAAACCTTAAGCTGTTAATTTTTGTAGTATTTACTGTTTTTCCTTGCCCACACGAGAAATTATATTTTGTCATTAGTTCTACCTACTTGACTTTACGGGAATCATTGTCTAATTGTTCAAAAAATCCTTACACGAGACTTTCTGTTTGACATCATCATGTCAGCCGAAAGACGTCCACTGCTGGACATAGGCCTCCTCCAAGGCTCTCCACTCAGACCAGTCTTGTGCTTTTCGCATTCACCGCGATCCCGCGATCTTAACCGGGTCGTCGCTCCATCTTGTTGGAGGCCTACGGACACCTCGTCTCCCGGTCCGCGGACGCCATTCGTGAACCTTCTGATCCTATCGGCCATCAGTTCTGCGAGCAATGTGCCCTGCCCACTGCCACTTTAGTTTCGCAATTCTTCGGGCTATGTCGGTAACCTTAGTTTTACTGCGGATATCATCATTTCGGATTCTATCCCGCAGAGAAACCTCGTGCATAGCCCTCTGAGTGACTTTGAGTTTCCTCATGAGGCCCATCGTTAGCGACCACGCACGTCTCAGATCCGTAAGTCATCACGGCAACACACATTGGTCAAAGACTTTTGACTTCAAACACTGCGATAAATTGGAAGAAAAGACACTGCGAAGCTTCCCGAACGCTGTCCAGCCGAGTCGGATTCGACGAGTGATCTCTTTCTCGAAATTGGATCTACCTATCTGGACTGTTAGTCTCAGGTATACATAGTTGTCAACAACTTCGAGCGCAGAGCCTCTGACTATTACGGAAGTTGGCACAACATGGATATTAGACATGACTTACGTCTTGTCTATGTTTATTTTCAGGCCAACTCGGTCGAAAACTGCTGAGGTCGGCGAGCATAGCACTGAAGTCCTCCATGGTCTCTCAGCCATGACCACAATATCGTCGGCGAATCGAAGGTGATTAAAGTACTCGCCATTAATGTTGATGTCTTGTCCTTCCCAGTTCAGAATCTTAAAAGCATCCTCCAGTGCAGCAGTGAACAGTTTCGGAGAGATCACATCTCCTTGTCTGACTCCCCGCTGCAGAGGAATAGGCGTCGTGCTCTAGTCCGGTAGTCGGACGGACATAGTGGCGTTTTCGTACAGACACTTCAACACTTCGATATACCGGTAGTCAACTTGGCACCGCTGGAGAGCCTGCAGCACAGCCCAAGTCTCGATCGAATCGAAGGCTTTCTAGCATGTACGTGGTCTACGGTTCTATAGCCTTTTCGGATGCCGTTCTTTTTGACATGATTAAATTTAATTTTTTTTTTAGCTCTTTCACTTTAATGAACAATAATAGTAGGCATTATTTTTACACAATATTTTTTCCACAAAAACACCGCTTTGCAAACAAACAAAAGCAAAAATCTAGAAATAAAATAATACGAATAAAATAAAATAAACTGGTTCCGATACGCTTACAGGCGTCGGTTGCGACTTGCGCCCAAATCAGCTGGTTAACAAAGCGTCACGAAATCCCTAAAACTGTGATCGGCTTGCCGAATAGTCGGCCGATTAGTCGGCTTCTTTACAACCGACTAATCGGCTAGTCGGCTAGTCGGCCAAAGTCATGATCGGCACATCTCTACTTTAAATCCTAATAAAGAAAGCGAAATGATAGAGTCTGGCGTGAAATATTAGTGAAACGCTGAAGGATGTGCAGAAAGCGTCATAAACCGCAGCGCCAGCGCAGCTTTGCCGACGTATCGCACGGCGCCGGATATGGGATCTCAGGTAGAGCTAAAAATTCTAGAAAAGGATAGAACTAATAATGAGGAAATATAAATTGTCACCAATCTAGTTCCTATCTACATTGCATAGGTATAACGTCGGATTGATCTGATTAGCGTTACCATATCCAGCGCCGGCCGGCGGGGACATCAGCCGTGGTGGCCTAGTGGTTTGATCTATCGCCTCTCAAGCAGAGGGTCGTGGGTTCTAAACCCGGCTCGCACCTCTGAGTTTTCGAAATTCATGTGCGGAATTACATTTTAAATTAACTATGTACTTGGTTGTAAAATGAACCAGGGGATCCACTCACATTTTAAATTAACTCAATCAAAATGATATTCAAGGCTATAACGGGCTTACAAGTGGACTACAATCTTAGCTACAGTTAGCACTTACCATAGACAGCGCCGGCGTGTAACCCGCATTTAATCCATATCATCAGCAGAGTCTGGCATTTCAACGTCGCACCCCGGCTCTTCTCACCGAATTCATTTTAAATTTAATATGTTGTTGGTCAAATTCGGGGATCCCCACATCTTGAGTCAAAAAAATTCAAAAACCTATGTACTTAGCAATGAACCAGGGGATGGTACTTAGCTAACCGCAAAAGGAGAAAAAAAAAATCAAATTTATCTAATAGGTTCTCTACACAGCCTACAAGTGGACTACAGTCGTCTATTTAATTGCTTAGCTACAGTTTTTTCACACGGAGTATTACATAAAATACTAAATTACTCTTTGCACGTCTATTCTATCCATTCTATCGACGCGTGCGATTTGATAGATGGGTTTCACTAACATTCAACGCGTCACCGTGTAGTATTAGTCGGTTAATATGAAAATTGCCGCAAATTACCGGTTATCATAGCTGATTATTAGCTTTAATCCGTAGTTATCGGTTTTAACGCAGCACGGTAGCCGCATGGGAAAAGTAGAAAGGGGCTTTTCCTTTTTTAGTTGCAATTGTTAAGATGTTGGTAAATGCATTTTTTAAACTCTTCGAAATAACTGGGTGATTCAAAATAATAAATTTTAAAATGTTCATATCTATCTATCGGTATATCGTATATCTATATATAGGTACTTGTTACAAAATTTTGTGTCCATTTATTTAATCATCTTGCAAGTCTAGATCTGGATCAACTATACGCGTTTTTCTGCAAAATAAAAATAAAGGAGTAGGTACTTAATTAATAGTGCATGTTTGCATGTATCATAATAACACTGTTTTATTTGCGGTTTTTGCGACAAAAAAACTTTCTTATTTAGCGGCTAAGCAACAACTTTAATTACGCCATCTGTTGAAGAATAGCGACACTAATTATACGTTCCATTGCACTTGATTTCAAGATGGTTGTTTTTTTTTTTCAAGCATAAGCTCCGATGCCTAGTTATTTTAACGAATACATGAAAGTTATTATAATTTCGGGATTGTCCTCACATAAGTAAATAATAAATAAGCGGGTATAATAAACATAACTGGGTATGATTCGCGAGTAATCAAAACATTTTATGCTTGAGACGAGCGAGCGACTGAAACGTGAACGTAATTTTTTGACAGTGACAGTTGACAGTTCTCGTTCTCGTCTTTCCGCTTTCGTAGATTCTTTCTTTGATGTTTGTTTACATAAATAAAAAATAAAGTCCACTTTATTCAAAAACTTAAATTTGTCACACAAAATGTCAGAAAAAGATGTAAAAGATGAAGACGCTGTAAGCAACCCTCCTAGCGAGGAACAGTCTGCAAATGTCGAAGAAATTAAAGTTAATAACATGCTAAAAGATCGCTTACGAAAGTATATTAAGAAATTAGATGGTAAAACTTTTTATACACCTTATATATAGATAGGACATGAATTAAAACGAGCCCTTTGACTAGTGATAACCTCGGACCAAATATAAGATCAGAATGCTGCTACCGGCCAAGTGCACAACTACTATCAAATTTCTCCAAGCAATCTAGTTATACATATGGCCACATTTTGCTGTTCTTAGAATTCATACTATCTCTATTTCTTTTTTTACTTTTTATCTAAGCATAGCTTACAAAAATATGTAAGTATGCATGTATGTACTCTTTATTGTACAAAATAAGTAAACAAACACAGATGATAAACAGTACAAAGGCGAACTTATATAACCTACTTAAAATACTTACTTACTTACTTAAAATAGTGAAAAATAAGAAGTTTTTTCTGCTGACTGTAGGTACTTCTTGCTGATTGTACTTGCAATGTCATCCAACTTACATATCTGTAACTTCAAGCCAATCTGACCACTAAAAATGGGTCAAAATGAAGGAATGATAGAATGAGAAATGGGGGAAAGGAATGCATGAGGTTATTTTATTCTCAAGAAATCAATAACCAACTTTATTTTAATATATCCATCTTTATAACAGATACAAACACCAGCATAACAAAAGAAGAGAGCAAAAAACTAGAAGTAGAGACATTTAAACAGCTGTACAAGCTTAGAATTGATGGCAATGAAGAGTCTTACAAGAAAATACCAAAGTTTTACTACAAACTGCCTCGACCTGATGAAGTATTGTCCCAGAAGTTGAGAGAAGAGGCCAGGGCTCAGTTTTTACAGAAAAAGAGTAAAGAATTGCTAGATAACAGCGAGCTAAAGCACCTATGGGGTTTGTTGGAGAAATCTAACGGCAGCTACAGTATGGCCAATAATGATGAGCTGACTATTGACTATTTTCAATTTAAAAAGATAAGGGATGATGCGGGTCCCAAGTACAGGTATGAACAGAGATGAGAGTGAGAATGGAATAGCTTACTTTTTTTTTCTATTTTTTTTTTTGAGGCTTAAGTGCACCAGTGTGACTATGCCAGCCTCATTGAAAGACTCGATGTCCACATTCATCAAACACTCCTATTGCGATGTCCAGATTATCTGGCTGCAAAGGATGCTTGATGAACCTGTAAATTCGTACTGCATCTTCCGATACCGGACAACTCAAAATAATATTCACTGCACCATTGAACAGGTCCAAATCACTCAAATACCTCTCGCGGATATCCTTGGTCAATACACACTCCACCAAAAAATGTCCTACTAATGTATTATGTACTTAATCTTATTACAATCCATGCACGTGGGGGATTGAACTACTTTCATCATATTTAAAAATTTAGCTTATTAAAATACAAATAACGAGATTTCAAAAATTATAAGTGCTATCCTGTAACTACCAAACTAGGCTGAGCCTGCATCCTGGAATTTTATTTTATTTTATTTTATTTTTTGTCTTGGCATCACTTTCAAGTTACAAATCAGACAGATAAGTAGAATGTCCTGTATATAGTAAAGTTAACTTGTCACAGTTGTCACACTTGTCAATACCCCCACATGTTTCTGGAAAAAATTTCTTTTTAGACGGACAGATAGATGCACAGTAAAGTAATTCTAAAAGGGCCCTGTTTTCTTTTCTTTTAAGGTATGGAATCCTAAAAAGATGTTTTCTTTCTTGTAAACTTGTACAGAACTTTAAGCTTCCGATTCAGATTCATACTTGGCTAGTTATCATATTAATCAATGCTAAATTAAATTGTCAGACCATACTTCACCGCTGAGGTGTTCGGGCGCCTCCAAGCGGCGGAAGGCAACGTTGGGCGCGTGCGCGGCGTGTCTCTGTTCAACTACATCATGCGGCGCGTGTGGCTGCAGCAGACCAGGATCGGCCTGTCGCTGTATGACGTCACCGGACAGGGCTACTTGACCGAACATGTCAGTATCACTATTACATATTATAGGTACATACTAGCTGGTTACCCGCGATTCTGTTGGCGCATAATTCGTTTCTTGCTAACAAATCTAAGCAATTTTCCGGGATAAAAACTATCCTATGTCCTTCTCTGGGACTCGAAATTATCTGTATACCGATTTCATATTACCTAAGTAGTACAGGACACATATAGAGATTTTCCAAGGTTTTTTTTTATAAGAGGGGACAAACCAACGGGTCACCTGATGGAGAGCGATCACCGTCGCCCATGGACACCCGCAACACGAGGGGAATCACAGGTTGTGTAAGCAATAGGCAGGCTGCATGTACATACATAATTATTTCTTTTTCCCCAGGATCTGGAGAGTTACATAGCAGAGCTGGTACCATCCCTTGCAGCCCTGGATGGCCTGGACTCCTCGTTCAGCTCCTTCTACGTCTGTACTGCTGCCAGAAAGTTCCTGTTCTTTCTCGACCCCCTACGGGTGGGGAGAGTCAGGATCCGGGATGTGCTGTCCTGTTCCTTCCTTGACGATTTACTGGAGGTAAGAGAGAGATATGGGCTACCTATAATTTTAAACCAAGATGAAGTACTTTAAGCTTCCATAAAATATTTCAAACATTATGTTTGATATAAAACTTTGTCCTTAAAATTATAAGCACTATTGGTTGTGTGAACTGCAGATTTCGCGAGTTTAACCCTTCTGGTTCGCATAAGTACTACGAGAATCACAATAATTGTATATTATTTTTTATTATTATTAATATGTATCACGAGTCACAGACAGACGTATGACGTAATGTATTGATGCCCCAACGCTGCCATACTTCCAAAGTGTCCTCTTCTTCCAGCTGCGTGAAGAGGATCTGCCGATGGAACTCCAGGAACAGAACTGGTTCAGCGCGGCGTCGGCGCTGCGCGTGTACGGACAGTACCTCAACCTCGACCGCGATCACAACGGCATGCTCAGCATCAACGAGCTGGCCGGGTAACTACACAACACAACACAACACACCACAACACAATACAACACAACACAATACAACACAACACAACACAACACAGCAAAATCCAACATTCAAAATACAACAAGGAATAAAATTCGCTCCCCTTTGGTATGCCGTGTGACGGATCCGTCCAGGCCACGCCCCCAAAGTAATGTGTACCTTATGCTTACATATTTAGAGTCCAATTTTCTTCGGATCTATCACGGCGCCCCACAATGTAATTTGAAACCTAAAAAACCTAATTAGAGTCCAACTTTCACCTTTCTTTTTGAATACCTAAAACATACCTACAGGCATACCAAAGCACAACATGGAATAGAATTCGCTCCGGTCCTCTGTATAGTTCCATATAGATACAATCCAAGGCTTTTCAAGACTAGATGGAATAGCGTGATACAGAACCAGTGAGATCCTATATATACTATAGATATGATTTGAGAGTTGAAGTAAATGATTACATACACAGCTACATAAAGAACTGATCTATCTATCTATCTAACGAAGGTTTTATTATTACAAGCTTTTATTTAGTTTCAGTTTATTTAGTTTTATTCAGTTTCATGTTTGTCATCAAATCTTGCAAATTGAATTTGTTCCACTTCTCGGTTACCGATTGAGCTGAAATTTTGCTTACGTGTGTAAATTGCGTGACAATACAATAATCTGGCAGTGACATCCTGGTAGTCAAGCCAGGATCGTCTTCGCAGGACGGAACTCTTCAACGGTTAATGGCACTGTCTTGAAATTTGGTATGCAATTGTAGTTTGGGTGACAATACAAGTAAAGTCGACAAAAAGTACGATCAGCAAAAAAAGCTTGTATTAAAAATGTTTTTTTTTACCAACAACTTATTTTAACATTTTCTTTCAGCTACGGCTCAGGCACGCTAACCCGCGCGTTCCTCGAACGCGTCTTCCAGCAGTGCTTAACATATGATGGCGAGATGGACTACAAGACGTACCTGGAGCTGGTGCTGGCGTTGGAGAACCGGCGCCAGCCCGCCGCGCTGGCGTATCTGTTCCGGCTGCTGGATATCAACTCGCAGGGGTATCTCGACAAGTTCACGCTTAACTACTTCTTCAAGGTTAGTTTAAGCGCAAAGAACGGGTACGTCAGCCATGTAAGGGCTAAACACCCCACTCCATGAATATACAATCTAAAAGAAAATAGGAACCTTTTTTTGTAATAATCGCCATTAAAAGCGAATGCTCTAGTTTATCAGCATCTCTAAAAACTGGCCAAGTGCGAGTCGGACTCGCGCACGAAGGGTTCCGTACCATCTATACAACATTCATTAGATATTAGCAAAAAACGGCAAAAAATCACGTTTGTTGTATAGGAGCCCCCCTTAAATATTTATTTTATTCTATTTTTAGTATTTGTTCTTATAGCAGCCACGGTTATAAATAATCTGTAAAAATTTCAACTGTCTATCACGGTTCATGTGACAACCTGGTGACAAACGTACGGACGGACAGTGAAGTCTTCGTTTTTATCCTTTGGGTACGGAACCCTAAAAATGCTATTTAAAATTACGTCGACGTTAGCCATATGACAGCGTTCCTGGTCACAACTAAACCATAGTATATTTAGATGTAGATATCACGTTCATTTCATTTCTATATACAAAATATTTGTTCGTCAGGCAATCCAAGAGCAAATGGTGGCGCACGGCGCAGAGCCGGTCAACTTCGAGGACGTCAAGGACGAAATCTTCGACATGATCCGGCCGGAGCACCCCTCGCGCATCACTCTACAGGATCTAGTGCGCAGGTGTGTCCACTAGTACCGATTTTACAGTCAGCAGAAGAAAATGAGCAGTTGCGGTGCTCAACATGATCTAAACATTCTCTTGCCCCCTTATTCATAAAACTTAACAAGCCTATGTTAACTGACAAAGGCTTTGTCCCTTTCTAACAAATACAAATGTTGAAGTGACAGATAAGGACAAACGAATTTTAGCGGCATTTTAACTAAAATAGGTTTGATTGTCGTTTATGAATAAGGGGGTTGTTGCCAGAGGTCGGAATTTTCACGGCAAAACAAAAGACTGTCGCAATCAAGCTAGTGTTAGAAGCATTTTAAGAAGAAGAAGAAGAAGATTGATTTATTTGCCAACATGAACAATCCAGGATACGCACACAGAATACAAATAAACAATAAACTAATAAAGAGTGTGTTTGCCAGTCCCTTGCACTGTGTGGCAAAAGGAACAGGCTCAGCTTATGCTGCGCTTGCTCAGAAGCAATCGCAGCAATGATTTTTTATCGGTATCGATAGTTTTGTAATTGAAGAAAAACCGGTCCACCGAATATCACGTCCGTTTCATACAAACATTTGCTACATCGCCGATCGGACTAAATCTAAATGCACCATAATATTTCACGAAATTTTATGATACAATTAATACAAATTCGCGCCCAGTATTCTCTGAGAAATGGAGCTGGACAATGTGAAGTGCCTTTGATTTGAGATCAAGGTCTAGTATACCAATAAGACACAAGTTTTCCATTATTCAATAATATTTGTACAGTCAGCAGCAAAAGTGGATGAGCAGTTACTGTTCGGAGCTCAAAATGATCTACAAATTCTCTTATTACCTTGGCAGTAGAGTCGTATGTAGATCATTTTCAGCACCGTAACTGCTCATCCGCTTCTGCTGCTGACTGTACTAGGTACTTACTCCGCTGGCTCAGCGACCCGTAGTGGATCTTGGCCTCAAAATAAAAGCTTAAATTGTGTATTTGAATAATATTTGTTCCTATATATATTCGCAGCGGGCACGGACACACCGCAGTATCTATCCTTCTGGAGCTGCACGGCTTCTGGGCGTACGAGAATCGCGAAGCACTGGCCGCGGCCCCTGACCACTCCTGACCTCCGGGCTTGGTGCCCCAAGCCGACCATAGCTACATCAACTGACTATAACAGTGTTAAAGAAAAACATTTATTGGTGACATTTAAGGTTGAAAACGTTTTTTAAAACGTTTACCTGAAAAAAGGGACAGCGTCTCTTTCGGTGCCACATCTTACCAGAGGCTGGATTTCATTGCAATTCGTACTTTGTCGACGACGGTCTTCAGCGTTCTTGGACATTAACGCAACACAAGTGGGATGTATTTATAATGATAAATGTGTAGAAAAAAGTAGAAAAGTTCCGTCTACTACAGAATTACATTATTAGCAAAAGGCAAAAAATTACGAAACAAAAACAATAACATGCTTTGTTTTTTTACTTTTTTTTTCATTCGTTGTTGTATTGGTCATAGTATGTAGTGGGTACCACGTGAACAATTAAAGTAGCTATGTTCAAAAGACAGAACCCTGTAACAGACAGCCCTGACTTAATAAGAGGGTCTCGTTGGCGCCCTTTGAGTACGGAATCCTAAATCAGTGATTCGGTGACAGCGCATTGGAAATTAGAGCGTTGAGAAGCCTCTTGAAAGGTGGATGGGGTGATGGAACTGACTATCGATATAAAGTGTTATGATTATGACAAGATGTTACGTAAAAATACTCCTAAAATATGAAATGATGTAAAAATATAGTTTTTATATAGGTGCTCAGATTACATGAATGACAAGAATTGGGTTTCTATTATTAGAAATTAAAGTCCAAGTATAATATGTTTTTGGAATAAATTATTTATTACCCGTAAATTATAACAATCAAAATAACAACAGTATTTAAAACAATTTATATCGATAAAAATAACACGCAAAATTATCCTTAGACATCTAAATTGTACATAAAGTATATTTGATACATTGATTTTATTACGTTTATTATATAAAAATATGCACATTTCTTTAAATTATCACATTATTTATTTTGTGTATAAGATAAGACACTTTTGTGTATCAGCGATTAAAACTAAAAAAAATGCATCAAAAATCGATTTGGCATTATTATTACTTCGTTTTCACATTACAACTTTTAAAAAAATGATGAGCACGATGTGATGAAGATTGTACTTGAAATTTATATAAATAAAAAAAAGTTTGGTTAGTTACACCAATTTTTTAACTTAAGAAGTTAGACAGATTATAATGAAATTTGGTATAGAGGCCAAGTCTTACCCGACTACCCAAAAAAGGAGGGTAATGTATTACAGTATCTAATAAACTGCGGGTAGTCCGCAACGTAGGTACTACCGTCTCATTGACATCAATAAATCGATTGGTATCGACAAGTATCAAGTGCGTTGCCGGCCCTTTGAGAGATTAGGCTCTTTTTTAAAGATCTCTAAGTTGTACCGCTCCGGGAATGTGTCCTGTGGGAGTGGACCAGGTGTGTGTATATCTTTTTTTTCTTATCTTATCTTAACGAGTCTTTAGTACACCTAATGTGACTATGTCAGCCTCTCTCTCTCTGTCGGTGTATCTAGTTTAGTAGTTTATGCTGTGCTGCATAGTTAAAGTGAGATAGGTTCTTCATGACAAAGTCTTAGGGCAAGTACAGACGGGCTGCATTCCAACTGCAATGTAACCGCAACTGCCGACGTTGCAGTTGGAAAGCAGTCCGCCTGCACTAGCCCTTAATGGCATTGACATAAGATTGTTTTTTACTTGGCCTTGGCACTACATCTACAGTATACTACACCGACTCCTGTGCGCTCTTGTACTCGTAAAGACTTCCTCGCTCCAGGAATCCCCGAGGCTTGTCTGTCTGTGTGTCCACGCCGCCGTCGGACGGTGCGCCGTACCCGCCGCCGCCCGGCGAGTTCATTATGTACTTATCCTGGAACAAGTCGAGTCATGTAGAGCTAGGACAAATATGTAGTGCAAAATCCATTTTCTAACACAAAATGCAAATAAAACATATGCATAATTAAATATAATGACCCGGATAACTCACGTCTTAAATCGAGTTAACAAGTCGAGCTAAACTCGATTTAAGACGTGAGTTATCCGGGTCATTATATTTAATATGAGTGAGTGTCTCACGGTAGTTTCATGTTCAAAACATATGCAGCTCGAATATGTGTC
>NC_133495.1:7277755-7308737 GCF_025370935.1 Choristoneura fumiferana | reverse complement strand
ATATTTCGCGTGTGTTTAGAGTGATAAGTGCGGAAAATGTCGAAAACTCAGATAGAGTTGAGAGCTGAGTTAGCCGACCCGTGCGCGCTAGCTCGAGACTACGCGTTTAATGCGTTCTCGAATATTTAGTAGCTGCAAACGATGGTGAGTTTGCGATTATGTTCTGATAACGATTTTTTGAATCAATTTTCGGGCGAATATCACAGCTGCTATGCGTCAGGTTTTATGTTTCTATGCCGTTAAACATGCATCGCGAAGAGTTTCGTACAACGCAGGTATTTGACGCGAATTGCGAGCCGTTAGAGCGCGTTGGGCTGAGTTGCAATCGGATCGAGCTGTAAAGCCGTTCAAGAAGCGCCTCCGTCTCACGCTGCTAGACTTCCAAATTAACATACGAGAATTTGACGGAAACTAGAAAATTGGGTGTCGTTCAGACAGTTGTATGAATCATTGATTCATAGGCGCCCGGATTTGCCGACGTAGAAAAGCTGCATTATTTGCTAACAATCGTAAAAAACGAGGCGTATGATTTAATAAAGAATTACCCGCTCACGAACGAGAGTTACGGTGTCGCGTATAGCGCTTTATGTAGGAAATATAATAAGACGCGACAAATCGCGACCGTTTATTTTGAGAAACTCGTGAACTGTGAACCGGTTCGTAGTTCTCGAGACTTAGACCGGGTTATACGGACGTTTACGGAGAATTTAATGATTTTAAATTCGTATAAGCTACCGGACAAAAATATGTTAGTGCACTTGCTGTGGTCGAAACTAGACAAGGCTACTAAGGAACAGTTTGAATTAGAGCATAATTCCGACGGGGTTCCGGACTTTGACGTGTTAGGACAATTTATCGAAAAGAGGCGTCGGGCGCTCGAAAACGTAGGTACTATCTCACCGCCGGCGAACATACCAACGCCAGCCGGGAATAAAACGAATTCTAAACATAAAACGGCTTTCGTGGCCGCTGCTGTGTCATGCGCGGTATGCAAAGGGTCGCACCATATCCTAACCTGTCCAACGTTTTTTAAAATATAGTCCGGCGACCGGTTCACATTCGCTAAACAGAGTAGACTTTGTATTTTATGCTTGTCGAGCGCGCACTCCGTGAAGCGTTGTCGCTCGAAGCAGCGATGTGAACACTGTCGGTACTCGCATCATACTCTGTTGCATTTTCATAAACCGGAGCAACCTAGCATTATGAATAAATCGGCTGGGGCGGCTGACGAGGCCATCGCCATGGTGGCCGGCCCGGCGACCGGACCCACTTTATTTGCGACTGCCGTAGTTTTGGTCACAGATCGAACCGGTAAACGGGTTCCGGTGCGTGTGCTACTAGACTGCGCTAGCGCTTGCAACTTCATATCGGAACAGTGTGTAAACAGGCTAGGTTTGAAAGCGAGTAAAGCGAAGCACATTGTTAGCGGTATAGGCCAGGCGCTAGCGGAACCTAGTGGGACTTTGTCGTGTACTATTTCATCCAATACTGATGAACATAATAGTACATTTTCGTTCGAGGCATATGTTTTGCCGACTATATGTTCCGATATGCCAACCGGACATATTAAACCGTCGTCGTGGTTAACGAATAGAGACCTGGCCTTCGCGGACCCGTGTTGGAATGAACGGGTCCGATCGACATGCTGCTAAGCGTTGACGTGTTCGCATCATCGTTACGTCCAGGATTGATCCAGGGTGACCCGGTCAGCCAACGGTTATCAAAACCATATTCGGTTGGATCGTGATGGGTGGTGGCGCATTGGATATTCTCGTCCTCGTCGTGGCAGTTGTCATGTCACTACAAAAATCACAGAAACCTATCGTTAGATGACTCCATTAGGAGGTTTGGGAGTTGGAGGACGTTCACACCCCGACCAATGTCCTTCTATCAAAGAATGACGCATTGTGTGAGCAACATTTGCCACGAATTATCGTCGTACGGAAGAAGTGGTAGTTATTGTTCCACTACCCTTCGCCGACCTTACAAGTAAACCAATTTTCAACGGCTCTCGTGCCATCGCGCTTAAGCGCTTCTCATTGTTGGAAAAGAGCTTCAGCTAAACTCGGAACTTTCGAAGAGTTATGCGGCATTCATGAAGGATTACGAGGCGTGTGGTCATCTGGAAAGGTGTGACCCTCGGCAAACGATAGCGTAATTTTTTTACATTCCTCATCATGGGATTCTGAGGCTCTCTTCGACTAGTACCCTCTCCGCGTGGTATTCGACGCCAGCGCAAGGACGCGCGAGGTATCTCATTAAACGACACATTGCTAGCGGGACCCAAACTACAAAAAAATATCTTCCACTTGCTTCTTCGTTCCGGTGGCACGCCGTAGTCTTCACTGCTGATGTAAAGCAGATGTATAGGCAGATATTAGTGTTCCCGGAGGACGCGGAATACCAACGCATCCTTTGGCGACCATCCCCCCGTGAGCCATCGGCGACTACAGACTGCTTACCGTGACGTATGGCGTTTCGTCGGCTCCATTTCAGGCGCTTCGTACTATCGAACAGCTGGCTCAAGATTTGGAGAACAGCCACCCGACGGATCAGGCGTCCAAGCGCGATACTTACGTCGACGATATCGTCACAGGTGCTGATTCTGTGGAGCAGGCGACGAGGATCCGTTCGGAACTGACCCGGATCCTAGCTTTCGGTGGCTTCCATCTACGCAAATGGACGTCGAATCGTCCGGATTTCTTTGTGGGCGTACCCCCTGAGGATTTGTATTGCGAAAAATTCCGAGAGTTCGAGTCGATCGACGACATGGCTCTGAAAATCCTAGGCCTTTCGTGGCTGCCGCAACCTGATTGTTTCACCTTCAAAGTATCTGTGGACGATCGACGATGTACCAAGCGCACGATACTATCCGAGATTGCCCGCATATTCGACCCTTTGGGTCTCTTGTCGCCACTCACCTTCTTCGCAAAATACCTCATGCAACTGCTCTGGGTATCCGGCGTCGCCTGGGATGACGACGCTCCCGATAACATAAGCCTGGAGTGGAAGGCTTTCCGGGCACAACTGCCGGTATTGAGTTCCGTGAACGTTCCAAGGCGCATGGTCAGTGACTTCGTCGTGTTTACAACTACATGGTTCTGCGATGCTTCTGAGCGCGGAATGTGCGCAGTGATTTATTGTCGTATGTTGGACGCCAATGGGGTGTGCACTGTCAAACTCTCCTGCGCGAAGTCCAAAGTAGCTCCGCTTCGCAAGCTATCGATACCACGACTGGAGTTGTTGGCTGCGGTCCTATTGGCCGACCTCATGATGTCAGTCCAGGAAGCTCTAAAGCCTTTTCATGTGGTCCAAGATACTTTCGCATGGTCGGACTCAAGTGTCGCATTGTCCTGGATAAAGTCGTGCCCTTCGAGGTGGAAGACATTCGTAGCCAACCGAGTTAGCCACATCCAGGATACGATTCCTCCCGAAAACTGGCGACACGTCAGAACTGCGGATAACCCTGCCGACTGCGGGTCGAGGGGTCTATTGCCTAACGACCTAATAAATCAGACTAGCTGGTGGCACGGGCCTTATTGGCTTTCGCAACCAGCCGACGCTTGGCCACGGTCAGCCTTCTCAGTCGACACAGATTCTTATCTCGGTGAGCAAAAACTGGTCACTCTGGTCGCGCATTCTAGTGAAGAAACCCCATTCGTAATATTGTTGAATAAATTCTCGTCGTTAAAAACTTTAAACCGTGTGGTGGCATACTGCCTACGTTACATCCATAACTTAAAACACCGCTTATCTAAAAATAAGGTCATCACCGGCCCCATAACCCCGGCGGAGGTCACGCGAGCCCTTATGGCTTTAATAAAGTTTCTCAAATGAATTACTTCTCGTCGGAAATCGAACTTTTGAAAGCTCATAAATTTAATTCTCTACCCGAAAACTTTTAAAAAATTATCGCCCTTCGTAGATGATGCGGGCCTCTTGAGGGTGGGCGGTCGCCTGTCTCGCGCATTCGTCGACTTCGATATAAAGCACCCGTTGCTTCTACCTCGAGACGACCGTCTAACCGTGCCTTTAATTGAAGAGTACCACCAAAAATTTATGCATCCGGGAGTACAAACGCTTCAAAACTTGCTCGCTAAGAATTTCTGGATACTCTCGCCAAAGCGCGCGACCCGGTCAGTCGTATCGAAATGTTTAAAATGCTTTCGCGTTCGTCCTACAAAGCGCGTCTGCACCTTCCATGGGACCTCCCTTCTTACAGAATTAACGCATTAAAACCGTTCTTAAGCGCCGCCGTCGACTACGGCGGACCTTTCGACGTATCTCTCGGTCGTGGGCGGGGAAATAAAACGTACAAAGCGTACATTCGCGTCTTTGTATGCACAGCTAGCTAACGCCGTTCATGCAGAACTCGCCACCGAACTTACGACAGAAGCGTTCCTCGCCGCACTAAGACGTTTCGTAGCACCGCGCGGACACTGCCGTAGTTTCCGATCAAGCAAAAAAATGCATCAAGATTTCTGGGCAAGGTGGTCCCAAGAATACATGCATACGCTGCAGCAGCAACGAAATGGCACGATAGGCAGGTTGCCCTAGAAAAGGGCGCACTAGTCCTTGTTCTTAACGAACAAACCAGCCCCATGAAGTGGCCTTTAGGTCGCATCGTAGATACAGTCGTAAAGCTCTGCCCCCTGCCTACCTTACTCCATCGCTACTATCGCTCGTAGTAATCCTACTTTCCATCTCTTTATTTACTTTTTATTTATTTTTATCGTTTAACCTAGTTAAAATACAGCGTATTTTGGTGGGCGGAAATGTTCAGTATTGCCAGATGTCAGGAGCCTTTACCTCCTAATATTTTTATTCACGCTGGCCACACCTTAATTGTTTTAACTACCGACATCCGAATAACCGCTCCCCTCCACTTTTTCGATAACAAAACCAGCTGACTCGTCAGCTGGAGCGCCATTCATTCTCTATTTTTTAATATCATTTTAAGAATTTGAATTGTAACAGCCGTTACGCTGCCCAAACTTTACAAGCTTTCCTTCAAACCGTAGTTTTTAAATTTAACGTAAGCTCAGTGCTGCTGCTGAAGCCTCCCTGCACCCTTGCGCGCTACTGAAGGCTAAGTACGACACCAGAGGTAAGAGTTAACAGTGATTCCGGAGGAGCTGAAGACTTCGAGCCAAACGGTGCCCGTTACCGACGCCCTAAGATCCTGCCCTGCAGCAGACGAGGAGTTCTCAGGTGAGAGCTTCCTACAGCAGCTATTCTTTCGCGTGCTTTTTTCATTTTATTTATTAATTTGTCGCGGGACGCCATATTTTGCTTCCGGCACGTTCCTTCACCATCCCGACTTTCCTCTCGTTGCTCTTTCGAAATTTCTATACAGTCCACTTCCCCTTTCTCGCACAGGTAGAATTAAAGTTAGCGGCCGAAAAAAAAACAACTAAAATAAAAAATAACATTGATTGGAAAACGCCTTCCTCCTAGATATTATATTAATATCTGGAAAGATGGTATATATATTAATATGATTATGCATTTCAAAAGCTTCGATCAAATGCGAAACTACCCATAACCAACATCTAGTACGGGAGCTACGCCCGAATAAAGTAGGGGGCCGAAAAATGTATGCAGTAATATGAAAAAACGACCAACTTGGAAATGCGAACTTCTTAAATCTCCATATTATAACTCCATAGCTCCATAGCTTTCGATACAAGCTGCAAGAGTTTAGTAACCTTATCTAGTTTAGGAGCCACACCCGATTTAAAAAAGCGGCGTATTTCTTTTTGTAATAAAATGTGAATAACAATTATGTTGGAAATGCGAACCTCTCCAGTTTTTTCTGGCATATTATTACGCACGCTGAGAGCTTTCGATGAACGCTTCAAATGTCCACTAATCTCGTTTCGTTTGAAGAAAAGGTAGAATTAAAGTTAGCGACCGAAAAAAAAAACTAAAATAAAAATAAAAACAATTTGAAAACGCGTTTCATCCAGAAATTTTAATAAGATGATTATGCATTTAAAAAGCTTTCAATCAAATCCGAAACTGCCCATAACCAACGTCTAGTACGGGAGCTACGCCCGAATAAAAGTAGGCGTAGTGCGTAATAATATGCCAGAAAAAACTGGTTGTTATTCTCATTTTATTACAAAAAAAAATTACGCCAGTTCTTAAATCGGGTTTGGCTCCTAAACTAGATGAGGTTAGTAAATTCTTGCAGCTTTGTATCCCGTATTATAATTATGGAAAGACTTAAAGAGGTTCGCATTTCTAAGTTGGTCGTTTTGTCATATTACTGCAAAATTTTTCGGCCGCATACTTTTATTCGGGCGTAACTCCCGTACTAGGCTTTGGTTATGGGCAGTTTCAGATTTGATGGAAATCTTTTCAAATTCATAATCGTATTAATAAAATATCTGGAAGGAACACGTTTTCTAATCAATGTTTTTTTTTTATTTTTGTTGTGATTATTTTCGGCCGCTAACTTTAATTCTACCTTTTCTTCAAAACTAAAATGAGGTTAATGGACACTTGAAGCGTTGATAGAAAGCTCTCAACGTGCATAATAACATGCCACAAAATACTGGAGAGGTTCGTATTTGATATTTGCAACATGTCGTTTTTCTCATTTTATTACAAAAAAAAATACACCGCTTTCATTAAATCGGGCGTGGCTCCTAGACTAGTTGAGGTTAGTTAGCAGTTGCAGCTTTAGTAGAAAGCATTTAATATCCAGTGTTATTTTATGGAAAGACCTGAAGAGGTTCGCATTTCCATGTTGGTGTTTTTTTTTTTCATTTTAGTTTCGAAGTTTTATAAGCTGCTTGTTTTAATCTGGTGTAGCTGGCAATAATTCTCTTGCTTCACCAGACGTTCAGGTTAAATACTTGTCCCTAAATATAAACTAGTTTGTGTCATACTAACTACTAAATATAAACTAGTTGTATCATATAGTGTGTTGTGTTTTTGTCAGTCTTATGAACTCACAAATGCAAATAATAACTCAAACTTCTTAATTGGTTGGGCTATAATCGGCCGCTAACTTTTGGCCGCTTACTTTACACCGGTATCTGGTAGTAACATCTTGGTAAAGCAGCCAGGAGCGTCTCCTCAGAAGGGAACTCCTCAGTGATTAATGACATCGATTTGAAATTTGGTGCGGAAGTGTTGTTTAGATAACAATGAAATTACAGTCAACCAAAAGTAATCAGCAAAAAAACTTAAACTTATTAGGTAGGTATCTCGTAAAAAATTGCCATGGGATAGGCATAAAATCTCGAAATGACAAGCGCTAGACTTTAAATTCATAAAAATTTTGCACAGCTGTTTTTAATACAAAGTCAATGATAACTATGATGTAATTTTTGGGATTACCCATGAGAATTCAGTAAAATCTCGGAATCAATTAAACTGTCAGTCTACGCGTGCGAAGCCGCGGGTAATATAAACAAACGAACGCTGCCAGCCGGCGCCCAAGCACCCGATGTACTTCCCCGCGCTCGCCATTCGCGCGAAGTACGTTTCGTGGTAGTTTTTTTTTTCAAATAATGAGAATCCGTGGATGAAAATGACACAAATTATGAATAGTGTTTTTTTACACCGTTAATAATCAAAACACGTAAACTCTAACAACTTGAATTTTCTTTTGTGGGTTTTACAGGGTATTATATTAAAAAAAAAAATATCTATAAATATCGTGGATGAATTTGACACAAAATATTTTGGATAACAGATATCAGTATTTTAAACGTCTGACATCTTTTTAACAAACTGTATATTCTTTTAGAGTTAGTTGGGCGACATGTTAGGTACTGGTTAAAATCAGGATTCCCGTGGATGGATATGACACCAAAATGCCTATGTACATCAGTTACTGCTCAGATATTAATAAGAAAGTAAAATTTTCGTCTTTAATTTTTTTTTCGTCCAATACTAATGGAAAACACTAATACCTAAATTTCTACTTATGCAGGCACCCAAAATGACACAATTTTTTGTATTAGGTTGGGCAAATGCTCCGGAAGCTATATGCGAAAAAGAAACAACTTTAATATTTTTGAAGCCTCAAAACGTAGTCCTACGGGTCTATGACACCATAAAGATAGTAAGCAAAAAACAGTCAAAAATTCCTATGTACAGGCGAGGAAGCTGAATCACGTAACAGGGTCTTTTTGCTACCAATGTCATGTTGACATCCAATCCATTTGCCAAAGAAATCATAGCGAAATTAATTATTAAAAGTTTCCACCCTGGTACGTGATTCAGTTTCCTCTACAGTCGAGAGAATAGACATTTTCCAAGGTAAGCAATGGGCGGCATCATCGCTTCAGATCGATCTCATCCAGGCACAATACAATACAATACAATACAATACTCTTTATTGTACACCAGATATAGTAAGCGATACAAAAAACAAATTATTAAAATTACAAGGTGAGCAATAGGTGGCCTTATCGCTTAAGAGCGATCTCTTCAGGCAACCTTTTTTACAGAAAGAAGGAAGGACTAGTTTACACACAGGTGGTGCATCAAAAGTAGATCAGAAAATTTAAACGTAACAGCAATACATCTACGAATACATACATAATTATATCGTACATATAATATACGTCCTAAATAAATATAGGTAGTGAGATAAACAGCAACAAATAAATAAATAAATTATAATAAGGCTAATAATTACAAGATGACAGATAGTGCTCCTTAGCATAGATTTAAATAGTGACAAAGACTGCGCGTCGTAAGTCAATCGGTAAGGAGTTCCACAGCCGAATAAGCCTGTGCCCTTAGTGTAAGTTTTCGGTTACAAAATACGTCTCGATCGCGTTCGCGTTAAAATCTCAATTGATATGGAAACACGAACAGCGCCTCTAGCGGAACGTTTGCAATGTTCGTGTTGTTCCATACAAATGAGATTTTAACGCAAATGCGATCGTGACGTATTTTGTAACCGAAAACTTACACTAGGGGCACTGGACAGTATAAGAATATACATAGAATTTGGAGTTAGATAGAGGCACGGAAAGGAGAAAGTTCTGAGAGCATCGAATAGAAGTTACGCACCCGCACCAACCCGTTATAGAATCTGGCTATTTTTATACCTGCGTCCAACGGCCCAATGGCCTTAAAATTTTGCAATAATTGTGAGTAAAGAATATTACAGACTGATATGATAGTGACCCTAGTTCATCTGTAAGTCGGTCCATCCAAAGATCGTGACCAGTTTTCCACCTGCATCCCGCTGAGTCTGTCTGCTGGTGATTCTTATGAAATAGCATTACACGGCACGGTGATCTATTAACAATGAAACCGGCCAACGATGGAAAGATAAACATTGTGCGGACCGTTTTTTTGTGAGCGTCGGAGCTCCCATTTTAATAGTTCGTCCTCTGATCCCGTTGAAATATCGAGATAAAAACAGCAAATTGTATGTATCAAAAGTCAAAGTCAAAATATCTTTGTTTAATTTAGGTCTCTAAAAAATTTACAAGGTACCGATTCGGAAACACCTATGTTGAGGAGAATCTGGCAATAAACAAAATAATTAGTTATTCCAGACGTTCAGCTATCTACATACCAAATTTCACTAAATTTGCTCAGCTGTTTTAGCGTCAAAAGTGACAAACATACACACAAACATACTCACAAACTTTCTGACTTTTAATTATATACAACGATCGCCTGTGTTGCCAGAGTGACTAGGTAAAAGTTTGTAACTTTAATCATATTGCTTAACTTCTTGGACTTTTCCAGAAATTGTACTCATTATGCAAGTTGCGACTTTACATTCATTATCTTCGTGCATGATTGTATCATCAACAATTATTTATCTTGTTACAATCAGCTATGGTAAGGTATTGAAGAAAAATAAATATCATTCCCAAAATAGACTTCCTTGTTAAATAAATACTTTAACGTCATAATTCATTGCCTCAAAATTGTAAGGTACTCCGTCAATATGCCATCCTCCCTTCCCAATTTTCTCACCGTGTAAATTTCCTTCTTGAATTAGCACATACTCGCCGTATACAACTTTATTTATTTAAGTTGATTGAAAGTAATAAATTATTATTTAAAGGTAGATTAACAAAATGTATTTTTGCGTTGTTTATTTAGGTTCTCATCCGAGTACTGAAGACTGCCTACCGAACACTGAAGCTAGCGGACAACGGCCACTAAGTGTTTTTCTTCATCCTTGGCATTGTACTACTCGCAACGACTTGAAATAGTATTAGTAGTATAGTAATAGAAGTACCATTTTAATATATAAATTTGAAATAAATTTATAGCAATAAATCATTATAAAATTTATTCGTTTCAGTATAAACTTTTGAAAACTCACAAAACATATTATTTTAATACTAGGGGAGACCGAGGAGAGTTATGATAGAGGACAGTAGTGACAACGTCGATTTTTTGTAACTTATTAACTGCTAGCGAAGTCGCAATAGCGCGCGTTTAGTTCAAATCTCTAGCTAGCAAACGAGCCTGGTTGCGAGCTTGCTAGCAGTTAGGAGATTACCAAAAATCGACGTTGTCACTATTCTCCTCTGTCATAACTCTCCTCGGTCTCCCCTACAACTTTTTATATATGACTGCAAATGTCAACTGGCCAAAAACGGGCTTAACTTAAGGTGCCAAAACCGGTACTTCTGCCCTTGGAAGAAATAGCTATTGCTAGTTTTTTCACGCAGTTAATATTTCTTTTGGCATTTTTCCCCGAATCAATTTTCTAGCTGTTTTTTTATTGCTGCAGCTTACTTTCAGTCGCATTGCTCCGTATCTTATTTTACCTTGTAACACCGGCGTTAGATAATGTAAAATAAAATTGAAAGCACGTGAGTCATTAACCTACTTGTTTACTTTGTTCATTTTCTGATATTTGATTGAAACCTCACTCACGATCTAGACGCATTTAATTGGTATTCATTTAAACAAAATAAAATCAATCTTCGTAGGCGAAAAAACTCATTTCTTCATTCATAATCATTATTTTTGATCTTACATCATTGTTTATAAGTTTGATATAAAATTGCGTATTGTAAAACAATTAATATATTATAACGATTATTTTAACATTGTTTAAATGTTAGCGGTAAAATTTGTTGTTTCGAAATCTTACTTTGGAACGGTGCATTGTGACCTAAGGAATTATCGTGGTATTTTATTAAACGCTTAAACATAGATTGTACTAAATATATTTTACAATTCATTATCTTCTATACATACTTGTTATATTGTTCATCATTGTTCATCATTTTCATTATTTTTAAAATTCAATTCTTATTACATTCTTATTTTTTATATGTTTTCAACTCTTAATTGTACAAAATAGTGAAAATAAGCCAATAATATAATTTTTATTAGACATTGTTATTTTATTTTTGGCTAACATTTTACTGTAGTTTTATGACTATTAGACGTTACCTATCTATTTTGTTTGTATACATTTTTAACGATCCTTTTGTGAGTTTCCTATAATTACATGACATGCATGTTTTATAATGTATTTTTTTTCAGAAGGTACCTATAGTACCTACCTATATTGATATCTATCTACACACTTAGTTTTTAATGTTTTGAAAACATGTAATAATTCGATCAAGTCACTAAGTGCGAGTCGAACTCGCCAACTGAGAGTTCTATACATCTTTAAACGTCTTTGTCTAAGTACCTATACCTGTTTCGTTTCATAAAGTATCTGCAGGCGTTAACATACAATTTACAAAGTTTTATTTTTTCCCTAAGAACGACTTACGTTTGACCGGTTTCTATTTACTTATTGATATATGTAGTACCTATAATTAATTGTCACTATTATCATTGTGTTTTTTTATATGTTTGAACGTTATAGAGGAACGACAGCAACAAATATAATACCTCTAAGCGGGGCCTTTTCTTGATATATAATTTAATGTTCATCATCGTCATCTCAGCCGTAGGACGTCCACTATTGGACATAGACCTCCCCCAATAGACCGCCAGTCGCTTCGGTTGGCAGTGGCTTGCATCCACCGTGAACCCGCGGCTTTAACCAGATCATCCGTCCATCTCGTTGGTGGGCGTCCTACGCTGCGCTTGCCAATCAGTGGTCTCCACTCGAGAACTTTTCTGCCCCAACGGCCATCTGTTCTCCGTGCTATATGGCCTGCCCATTGCCACTTCAACGAGCTAATTCGCTTGGCTATGTCGGTGACTTTTGTTCTTCTACGTATCTTCTCATTTCTGATTCGATCCCATAGAGAAACCCCAAGCATAGCGGAGCTCTCGCAAGCATAGCGTTGCTAGGTTTTATGTGAACCATGATCGCAGAAAAAAAAGTCAAACTGTCGAATACTATTTGTGAAGTACCTACATAAATACAGGGTGGCCCATTTTAGATCAGTCAGTATGGGAAAGTCTGAAACTATAAGACATACGAAGATCTGTTCTGAGGAACCATAATATCATCAATTTTAGTGTTAGTTTAAAATAAAAACTTATACCTACTCTGCTCGGGAATCGAACCCGGACGTTTTGAAAAAATAAAACTATCATTATTAAAGAATATGAAAACAATGTATTTTATTCATTCTAGATATCGTGTTTCATAGTACATAACATTTATGATTGTGACCTACACTATCGATATCCAAATAGAAATAATGTAAGTTTTTTTTTTCAAAACAACCTGGTTCGATTCCCGTAGTGAGAACAAGTTTTTATTTATGTTTAAATGAATTTAACTAAAACAAACAAAATCTTCTCAATAAATAATATTCATTTAATCAATTCATCCATTACCATTGTTTAACAAAATTCGTCTAATAATTGTATCCGTCCCTAGCGTTAAAGCTAGGCCTGGTTCTAGACCTGGGGCCAAGACCGTTCCTACCCTGGGCCCTCTGGTTCTGAGTGGGTGGGAGGTACGCCTTAGTAGCTCCATCGAAGCCTCTGGATGCCTGATTGGATCTGAAGACAGCGGCGTCGGTGACCACGGTGTCTTCGTCGTTCCCGTTGAAATCACTGTTGCTGAAGTCATTGCCGTTGTTGTAGTTGTTGGCGTTGTAGTTGTTGGCGTTGTTGAAGTTGTTGCCATTGTTGAAGCCATTGCCGTTGTTATAGTTGTTGCCGTTTCCGTTGTTGTTGTAGTTGCTGTACTGGTTGCTGTCTTCGTATTTGCCTTCGGTGTATGAACCTTGAATATGAAAATTAATTGTATAATAATACCACAAAAATGTCTTTTGAGCTTCATTGTAAAGTGACTTAGCCTATAAGGTAAACGTAAGTGTGCTCGTCACTGTCTCAATAATTGCCATCTTTAATTTTATGCCATTAGCATTTAGGTTGCATAGTTTCCAACCAGTTCACGTCCCACTCACGGGATATTCTGACCATGACGTCGAAGTATCGGTCTCGTGATATTTTTGCTATGAACTAATAAAACTATTTTCTTACCATCATCATAGATGCCAGCAGCTTCATCGCGTGCGTTCTGCTCCAGAGCCTTTAGGATTTCTTCAGGGACCGGCGGGGGTGTAGGGATGTGGTCACCAACAGGCACGAAACCGTTCTGGTCGGCTGTGTATCTGTTCAAAATGTCGCCAATATCAACTTTGACTGTAGAAGTGGTATATGAGAATAGGTCACCAAGTAAGGCTTTACCATTTTTATGACAGTTCTTATAAAATAATAAAACCAATAAGGCTGATTGTCTGTCACATGGAATTCTTTGTCATAATGTTAATATTTGACTTGCTAAATTTGATATATGTTACATAATCAATAAATATTTCTGTTCTATTCTATTTCTATACCATCTAGGTATAGAACACCATTCTCGAAAATTTTTCATTTGGAAATCAAAAGAGAACTGTATGTTATCGTAATTTTCGTATTCAACGTAAAGTTAAGTTGAGGAAGTTTTTTCAGTAATTTCGAAAAATATTCGACAATGATGAACACAGACCTGTGTACGTAGGTACATTGTGTCAAAATTACAACTTTTAAATTTATTTCTTTTTTTTTGCACAGCTGCGTATTCAACAACGATTAAAGCCATCAAATGTCAAAAACTTACCTGACAGTGTACACCTGACCGTCATCACCAGTGTACGAATAACTGCCCTGAGCTTCCACACCGTTAGTAGCCACACCACTCTCCTCAGCGTAGATGCCATTTTCAGTCTCATAAGCATAAGAATAAGTCTCGCCATCATTCTGAGAATCTTGTCTCAGGATAGCAGCATTCCTTTCAAAAGCAGCCTGCGGCCTCTCAGCCCGAGCAAAACCATCGCCGTTGAAATTGCCACCATTGAAACCATTCTGGTTGAAATCGTTGCCATTGTTAAAATCATTTGAGTCTCCTTCGAGACCGTTTCCTTGGCTGAAGTCGTTTGATCGGCCAAAACCGTTGTCCTGGTAGTTACGGTTGGTGCCTCGCAAGTTGGAGCCTGAGTTAGGTGCTTGGAGGAAGGGGGAGCCTCCAGAAGATCCAGCGTTAGAAGGGGGGAGGTAGTTCCTGTCTAGCTTGGCACAGCTAGACCAGGCTACGACGGAGAGAATGATTATCTGAAAGATAAAAACAATATCAATGGAAGTATTACTTTGCTAGCCAATCATTGTTTGGATTTTAAATAAGCTACTTTTGATATCTGTCTAATTTGATTGATGAATTCTTAAAAACAATACTTAGTTATGAGATTATAGAGTAAGGTATCAAGTTCATAACTGAAGTAGGTCATATTCAAAATTTGTTTTATTTGTAGTATATTATATGCTACACACCAATTTCATGTTTTTTGCTCGAACTACCACTCAGATGCGAAACGAGAGATGTTATGATAGCAATTAAAACATTGTACTATATTTATACTCCATCGATCTACTTAGAAATTGAAGATGGACTGATCGTGTCGTGGTTCGCTATTGCTTAATCATGTAATACTCGAAGATGGACTCTAATTGTTATGGACGAGTTTATGCAAGAGATAAAAATTGTTTCAAAATATTTTCATTGTGAATAAAAGGTCTGGAATCGACATTTAGGATCTGATTGTTTTAACTAGAAAGGCTACTAGATTCTGAGAAATGATTTTGTAAAGAATTCTTAGTTGGCTGTCTGAACTATCTACCTACCTAGTCAAGGTAAATGAACCACGTATAATGTACTGATAAATAAGACATATTTCAACTTCCGACATTCAGTCTTATTTGACGTCCGTTCTGCCGCAAACACAATCACAATTACTTACTAATTTACCTATGTCAAAAGATTTAAGAGGACGGTAGAAAGAAAGGGTAAGTGAAATTACGATTGCGAGTGCGGTAGACAATATGGGCTCTTGTAAAAAAAAATTGATTGAAATTGGAATTAAATATCATTTATTGACTTTATTTTTCAAATACGCCTATTTACCTATTTTTATCATTAAATATTATTTGTTCTTTTATTAATTTCAATCATTTTTTACCGGCCTAAAAATAATAAGTTTTGTTAAAATTTCACTTTTTATTACTAGCCTTTCTTTTCATATTTAATTTACGTAAAGTAGGTACCTATAACAAACTTTAAGTCAATCCGACCATTAGAAGTGAGTTAAATTTAATATTTGACCGATAACGGCAAGAAAACATAAAAAAAAAAACGGAAAAAGATTTCGTATTCCTAACCTATTTATTATGCTCAGCAAAAACTTTTATTAAATAAATATCTTTTATTAATATTTATATTTATGATTATCATCGTTATTTTAAATATATAATGAACGCCCGTGTTGCTTCCCTCTCGTCCACCGCCATCATTTGGCACACCCACTGAATGCTTCGCTTAACCTACGAGCTTTCAATCGTCTTCCACATATATCGATACTGACCTTGAGCGAACCTTTTCGATGACCTCTCATATGTAAATCAGAGTAGGTGTTTTAAATTATATCGTGCAACTAATATTGCAATCTGGCAATTAGTGCTCTGATCTAGATTCACACAAGGATATAGGTCGGAATGCGACTATAAAATTAAATGGCGTATTTTTAATTGCAGACGATTATGAGCAGGATCTTTAGGGACTAAAATTGGTCTGACGCACGCTGTGAGCAATTATAAACGATTTAAATTGCTATTTTTTTTCAGTGAGTATTGGTTACCTAAGTGCACTTTGCGAAACTGTGGCTTTTATTGTTTAATTTAAAACATTAAAAGAAACTTTAATTACAATGTTTTTCAAGATACTAGCAACTGCTTTCAATATTAATAGTCAATTTGGCAAAGTTGACTAAGCGTTATTGATGTATTTCATTAGGTCACTATAACATCGCTTCGCGCCTGTACAAATATAATAACCCTAAACATGAAATACCCCCGACATTGTCACTCCAAAGTTCAATATCTCAAAAACGGCTCAACCGATTTTGATAAACATGTTTAAGAACCATCGGTAGAAACCCTGCTTTCAAATAAAAGAATCCACATTCAAATCGGTTCATCCGTTTAAGAGCTACGGTGCCACAGACAGACACAGACATACAGACACACATAGCATTTTGCTTTGGGGGTTAAAAAGTAGGCAGCCCTGCGTGAATTGCTGGAAATTATTTCCTAGTGCACATTTATAATAATACTGTGCGAGTTGCGGGCAACCAGTGAATGCAAGTGGCAAGTTGTAGTTCATTGCGGCCTTTTTTCAGCAGTGGAAGTCTTCCGGCTGATGGTGATGATCTATATATCTCAAGCAAGTAAGCATACGTACACACACACGTACACACACGTACGTACGTACGGCGACATTTGACAACTGACAGCTGTCAGTACGACCTCTTTTTTTATCAAACCATAAACCTATTAATCACGTGAAACGTGTGGTTTGCCGAAATAAAGTTTCAATTTATTTTTACTAAAGAAACGGAAAGTGAAAAAATATCTATCTACAGAAGTGAGCTATACATGGACCATCCTAGAAAAGTTAGGGTACCCAATTGGGTATAAAAAAATACCCGTCAGTTGAATTGTGACATAATATTTTTTCTCCCGTCGATCGAACAAAAAATGACAAAGAAAAAAGTTCAGCGCATCAAATTTCGGGCGTAAGGGCACGTGATGGTTACGTCCAAGTTAAATTTGAAAAATGACGTGACGTCACACGAGGCTTTAACTACTATCTGTCTAGGACAACACTAAATCATCGAAACAAGAGAGATTGCGGCAAAATGACTAAACAAATATGGCTAAGTTTATGTAGTTGGGATGTGAGCAAATTATAGTGTGCAGCATGATAGATGTGCGAAGAATCTTTTGATTATAGTGCTGTGATGGGTATCATTTATTTACACTTAAAAATATACAAAAATTTTGAAACAGTTTATTATAAAAGAAAAGAAGCCAAAACCTGTATTTACAAATATCAAATCGCTACTATTGACGGGTATCCTTTAGTAGCGGCTGGAAAGGCTGGTTGCGTTTACTCGTATGAAAATGCCAATAAGTTGACCGAGAGAGCAAAGTACAGTCACACGTGGAACTGACAAGCTTCTGAACTCTGAAGGTCAAGAAAACTCAAGAACAAACATTCGTATTATTCATACAAACATCTGCCCCGGCCGAGGATCGAACACAGATTCTCTAACCACTTGGCTCAGACACTTAGTTAAAGAAGAAGAAGAAAGAAGGCCTATGAGTGAAGCCAGTTATTTCCTTATATTAACCGGTCTTATTTCCTTCCTGGATCCTGTAACACAGGGACTCCTAGCTCAGGATCCAGAGCCGTAGACTCTTGTTTATAAGTTTTTTATGCAATAAATTATTTTCATTTTCATTTTTTTTTTCATTACCTACTAAATCATCAGCCTTATCTGAAGGCTTCATTCTATTCGTCTGTCACATTACACCCACACAAACAGTAAATACCTTTAATTTGACACAATCAGTTAAAATGCTCGTATCTTGACCTAGAGCTGTATTGTTCTCATCAAGCATTATAAAAGTATCGATTATCAATGGATCGATCATCTCAAATTGTGCGTGGATAATCGTAATTTGTATTGATTGTGCGCGTGCGCTGATGTACTGACAGCCTCTTCAGTAATGAGTTTGATATTAAAGGTAAAGGTATGAATTTTATTTAATAGTGAAATCAGGTAAGAGTTCAGAGGAGGTAGTTCAGGTTATGTCTAATGGCTATCATTTTAAAACTCGACTTAGTTTTAACATCGGGGTAGAGTGTCAAAAATAAAGCATTGAAAAAAAAAAGATTTGGTAACAGTAACAAAACATTTTTTGCTTGTAAAATAGTAGCTAAAAGTTAGGTGATGTCTTACAAAATCAGTTTTGCAATATTAGCATTATTTTGGTTCATAATTAGTAAATTTTGGCTAAACATCAAGTAGCCTAACTAGTTCAGCTATCCTTTTTTTTCAGTGTGTTTACCAAACTTAACCTCTAGTGTCCATTTGTTTAAAAAGCCTAGATTTAGTAGTGACAGCTGGGTTTAGCGTGACAGCTCGATATATTAACTATTAAACTGAGATTAAAAGGTTACCTGGAAGAGATCGCTCTTAAGAGATAATGCAGCCTATTGCTTACCTTGTAATTTTCTTCCTATGCACCTGTTTTCTGTATTGCTTACGAGTAATTGTGGTGTATAATAAAGAGTCATTATCATTGTTTTGTATTGTGTTGTATTAAACACTAAATCGGGATTGCAATCCTGATCATAAATCTAGATTTACTTGCAAGACACCTTTAGGGTTAATAGGGCATAATTATTAGGCAAAGCTCTGCGAAGGGGGCGACACTAGAGCAAACCTCCATAACGTCAGTTCTCTATATAAATAGAGCCATATTTCCAAAAACTAATTGAAATAATATGATATTATGGCTTTAAGATACTCACAAAACTGTTTACGGTTTGTACTAGTGCTGCACTCTGATGGCGGAAAATTGCAATAATATTCCCCATTTCATTATCAGTTTGCAAAAGTATTGCAAAAACAAGTTAGAAAGGTTTTAAAGTTTAGTTTTCTTACCCAGAGATCTACCCAATTAAGGCCCTGCTTAGTTCACACACTCACAATAGGTGGCCTGCTGTTTCGTACAGGTAATTGAGTGTCCCGTGTGAAGACGTAAGGTATTTAATACCGATAATGGCAGGTGTGATTATAGCGGTTATGTGCTTAGGACATAATACGACGAGATAATAAGGCTGATTTTGTATTGAAAGTTGAGATTTTTTTATGACCGGTCTATATCGGCTGGTCAAAAATTGTTAGTCATAATGTAATTTTGTCATAATGAAGTTTTTCTAAACCCTTTTTTTCAGATTGTTATAAAACAAACCTAATCCTGAGTTCGACAGGATGACCATTTAAAAATTTATGAAAAGCGGGAAAAAAATTATGACTAACAATAATTATGACAAACATTACATTATGACTTATAAAATTATGGCAGTCGTAAGGTTCCCGATGTTGAAGAAAAAAAAATCTGGGCTTAAGTAATTAAGTTTCTTGCTACAAAAAAAAATAAACTGCAATCTTTTATCTTGCTAGACTGAGATATATTATTATTATGCAAGACAGGTACATCTGCGAGACTAATTATCTGTTTTCATGCAGAAATCCCCCTCTTCTACTTCTACATAATCATGTCATTATGTCACGCAGATATAACTATCACAAAATGGTAAAGGACTACAGCTGTGTGCGAGTTATTTTTCTAATAAGGTCTTTAATTCCAACATATACATAACCAGCATAAACTACCATTTATAGTAAATAATATCTGCAATCCACTGGTGTTGCAGGTGTTTATGGGCGGTGGTGATATCTTAGCATCAGGAGACCCACTTGCTCGTTTGCCATCCAGTCGAATAAAAAAATAAATCAAACCACGAGTTTACAATAAATGAAAATTAATAAAATTATAAAATGCAATGAACCAAAAATAAAATTACAATTTGAAATCATGGGCACAATTCAATAAAATACACCATCGTATTTCATGGGTATCCAGGGTTTCCTCACGATGTTTTCGTTCACCTTAAAGCTCATTGTTATGACACATACATTTCAAAAAACTGACAAATGCGAACCTAGGCTCAAGCTCCCAACCATCTGCTTCAAAAGCATAGGTCAAACTAGTTATCATCATCTTCATAATCAGCCGGAAGACGTCCACTGCTGAAAAAAGGCCTCCCCTGAGAACGCCACAATGAACGACAACTCGCCACTTGCATCCACCGGTTGCCCGCAACTCTCACGATATCGTCAGTCCACCTAGTAGGAGGTCTGCCAACGCTTCGTCTTCAGGTTCGTGGTCGCCACTCGAAGACTTTACTCCCAAAACGGTAATTTCTTCTTCGAGGGATGTGGCCGGCCCATTGCCACTTCAACTTGCATATTTTACCAGCTATGTCGGTGTTTCCAGTTATGTATTTATTTCCCTACTTTATATATTTTTACTTTTGTATTCATATAAACTTCATCATCATCATCATCAGCAGCAGCAGGACGTCCGCTGATGAACAAATTCCTCCCCCAGAACGCCACAGTGAACGACAACTCGCCACTTGCATCCACCGGTTGCCCGCAACTCTCACGATGTCGTTAGTCCACCTATTAGGAGGTCTGCCAACGCTTCGTCTTCCGGTTCGTGGTCGCCACTCGAGGGCTTTACCCCCAAAATGGTGACCAGTCGCTTGGATAGTTTTACAGCTACATCTGATACTTTAGTTCTTTTACGAATTTCCGTGTTCCGGATTCTATCGTCAAACTAGTACCAAGTAGGCAGACAAATAAATTTGTCCCGCGAATATTATAAATGCTAAAGTTTGTGGGTCTGTTGGTTTGTTTGTTTGTTACTGCATCACGTCTAAACCACTGAACCGATTTAGTTGAAACTTGGTATACAGATAGTTTAGGTCCCTGAGAAGGACATAGGATTGTTTTTATCCCGGATTAATTGCATAGTTCCCGCGGGATAGCGATAAACGAATACTGCGCGGAGATTGCGGATCGGCAATTATGTCGAATAATATCTTCGGAGATCCTCATAACCAATAAGTGTGTATCTAAAATTGTAAGTGTTACGTACTTATCGTCCCTTACAACCAGAATCGCTTATCTGCATGAAATGTAGTTTCGAGAAAAACGCATTTAAAGGTTTGCATGCTCTAAAAACCTATAAAAGCTAGTTATACTAAAACATCTCTGTGTTTCTATTTAGATAATTATCCCTTAATAGGATAGGGCTATGTTATTTACTCTATACTCGCGCGCGAGTAGGTTAAAATAGGGCTTTTCTTCAAAAGGTACTGCAGATAAGCGATTTTGCCTGTAGACACGTTTTTTTTTTTATCTTCTAAACTAGCAAGTTTACGCAGATATATTGGATAAACTATCATTTAAGTCCATAATTGAAGCATTTTTCGCCGAATACAGTGTTAAAATGCTTACATGTTTTATACAATTTAAGTTTTTAGTTAAGTCTCAGCGCAAATAAGAGTATTGGCTGTAAACAATCGGAATTTACCTCTTAAGCGCGCTTAAAAGTGCAAATATTTCTAAGATATTTTGACTCTAGGCTTTTTTCTGTTTTCTATCTTATATGCAATGTAGCATTATTCTGTTTTGTTTTATCATTCAAAGACATATAACTTGTATTTTTCGAAAGAGTTCCATCAATCTATTTCAACAAATAGGTACCAAATAGCCCAAAAATATAAATAAATGAAAACTAGCGAGCTAAAGTCTTAAATTGTAGTATATTTCTAGTATATGTGAGATATATTACGTTATTCCTTTAATATCATATGTGCTGCTTAATACATTTAATTATGGAACTTTTGATCATGCATACAACAAAAAAATATTTTATTCAAAACATTTTAATAAAAGGCACTTAGCGTCTCAAGGCTCAAAGTAACCACTGAAACAGTCATGAAAAAGAACCGTAATGGTAATAACCATCAGTCTTCTTCTTCATCAAAACAATAACGAGCATGGATATTCAGGTTTTGATGAACTAAATAGAAAAACATGGGTATAACCAGATCCAGCAGACCGTCGAACTGAACCGCGAGTGTCATTTAGATACTTACTATTTACTACTTCGTATCGTAGGTACGTCGTATCAATGAATAGCTTATCACGGCATAAAACATTTACGTTGTCACACATTTTCATTGTTCTTGGCTTAATATTGTATAGGTATATATTTATCAATTACGACATGTCGTCTGACTTTTTGAGTTTTGATACCAGGCCTGTAACTTTGCAAACCAACCGTCGAACAAGACAAGGCAACAGAAAATCGAATCCAAACTCTGTTGAACCTCTTTCAGTAGAGGAATTTAAAACTACCTGATTAAAAAGCTATACACTAATCCACTGCCAATAAGCGCAATAAAAAATAAAGATTTAATGACTTTTTACAAAAAAAATGTTATACCGGAGATTCACCATGGCTGGTTGCACTGGCCTGTGATGAAGACGTTATTGAGCGTGTGCCGGACGTAGGCACAGCTGAGACAAGCAGTGATGAAAAATAACCTTAATGGTAATAATCATCAGTCTTCTTCTTCATCACTGCTTGTCTTAGCTGTGGCTACTCAAACCAGCCATGGATTATTTAATATTACCTAAGCCGAACAATGAAATGATATACGTAAATGTTTTATGCGTGATAAGCTTTTCATTGATACGACGTACCTACGATACGAAGTAGTAAATAAGTAGGTTATCTAAATGACAATCACGGTTCATTTTGACGGTCTGTTGATCTGTTATATGTTTTTCTATAGCCGCGTATCCATTAGAGCAGCCTCAGGCCGAGCACCGCGAGCCGAGCCATATTTTGTCGGTTTTTTGACCGTGCTCAAAGGAGCCTCAGTCTGAGCCGTGCCTTTGGCAGCATCTCCACTTGCGCGGCCTCGGAGCGAGGCAGCCGCTCGGCCGAGGCTGCCTCTAGTGGATACGCGGCTTATTTAGTTCATCGAAACCTGAATATCCATGCTCCTTATCGTCACCTGAAAGAAAAACACTGTTAAATTACGGCAAGTGAATCGCTGTTATACATAGATCTGTTCACTCACGAAGGCGCGCCCCTCCACAGCTAATTATTAATGTACACGAGAAACCTCTTAAGTACTTACACATTGTCTTAGTCTTAGTGTGCGTGACTGACGGTACGCTTGGGACTGAAGCCACGAGGACAAGTTCGAGCTACGCACACATGACTTGTCGTACGGATACGTAATTACCTAAGTACAATTACAATTATAGAATGTGGAGGGGCAGACTTTCGTTAGTGAACAGATCTATAATTACCTAAAATAAGTTTTAAAAATTACTTATAATGAATCGTGCTTTAAAGCGTGTACGAACCGACTAGCTAGCCCACACAAAGTGCACATACTTTACAAAACAGCGCGAAACGTCTAAGCGATACTTAAGCGATTTTGGCTGTAGCGCTTTCTTATGGTCGAAGCAAACATTGTTTACAAGCAATATCGCCTATATTATTAGTTTGTTTTCGCTGTTGCAATAATTGAAATATAAAGTAATGCTCAACAGGCGAAACCTACTAACATTATTTTATCACTTTAGGCAGTACTCAAATTGCATTTTATTGAAATCTTAACATTCCAAAATCGCTTGTTGACATTTAAAATATTTTTGCTGTTGTAAAATAAAAAAAAAATGCTGTTTAACCAACGCGTAGTTGTTTTTGACTGTTGATTTTCTTAAAAATCGGCTTTAAGTGAGCTTAAGAAAAACGTAACTCGGTATTGGAGTATCGTACAGTAAACGGGTTTCAACAGCATGTAGATCTTGGAAAGTACATTTCTAACGATTATTTAACTCAGTTTTGCCCAAAAGTGACTTTAAGCGATTCTGGTCGTAAGGGACGTTATCTCCTCGACGTAAATTGTAAACCATTGTAAATTATAAACTGTGTCAAGCCTAGAACGTTCTAGGAAACAAGTGAATGTCGTGATTCGTTCCCAGGTGGAAAGGTTGCGCCTCGAGCAGTACAAGTTTACTAAGTTACTTGTTCGTTTTGTTACAAAACCGTACAAAATGAACAGTCAAGGGAACTGAATCGCGTACCAGGAAGGAACCTTTTCGTAATCCTTTTCGCTGTGATTCCTTTGGGAAATGTATGGGATGTCAACATGTCGAGATGTCTTCTAAGACATGAATAAAACCGGCCAAGAACGTGTCGGACACTCGCAAGATAGGGTTCCGTAGCCATTACGAAAAAAATCGACTAATATTTTTTCTATACATTTCGTATTGTGTACGAAATCTTCCAAATTTAGGTATATTTTATACCTCAGGTTGCTATTTATTCTTAATTTACTAATAATTGTCAAGAAATCTTAGCCGTTATAATTTTTGATTTAAATTTGATATACTTACTAACTCCTGATTTTTTTTTAATTTTTCCATTCCAAAAGGCAGACTGACAAGACATGGCGAAACTATAAGGGTACGGAACCTTAAAAAAGTTATAACCTATCAAACTTAGATAACCTGACTCCGACTTTGCACTTGAATCAAAGTTCAATATGTCAAAAACGGCGGAAGCAAGATGGTGGTAGCAATCCGGGCGGACCTTGCACAAGAGAGAGAGAGAAATTTTTGGTGCAACATGTCTAAGAACCATCGCTAGAAACCCTGATTTCAAATAAAAAAACTGCATTTGAATCGGTCCACTCGTTTAAGAGCTACAGTGCCACAGACAGACAGACAGACACACATAGCGGTCAAGCTTATAACACCCCTCTTTTTGCATGGGGGATTAAAAAGACATTGTCATTTCAAAGTTTAATATTTAAAGAAAACTGAACCAATTTTAATGAAACATAGTTTAAAACCACCGCAATGAAACTCTTTCATGCAAAATAAGGTTTTTGCTCTACTTGACGGAGGGTATTGTATAGTCACCAGCATCAATATCTGACACAACAAGCGTGCATAAATATCTGATTGACTCTATTTTTAGAGTCGGAAGAACGTGTCAGATATTTTTGCACGCTCCACTGTGGCACTGTGAATCCCTACATTGAAATCAGTCAATCCGTTTGAGAGCTACGATGCCACAGATAGATAGACATTGGTGTCAGACTTATAACGCCCCTCTTTTTGCATTGGGGGTTAAAAACGTAGTGCATATCTAATCATGTTTTAGTTTCAATGGCAAATATTTGAATCGTTCTGACACAAAATATTTAAGAAATCAAATTTTTAGTATCTTTTTTTCAAAGAAGTCATTTTAATACTGATGTTGTTTTTTTAATGGAGCCAGTTGTGGTAGGCGTGTAATTTCTCGCTTTTTAACCCACGACGCAAGAAGAGGGGTGTTATAAGTTTGACCACTATTTGTGTCTGTATGTCTGTGTGTCAGTGTGTCTGTCAATAATTCCGATCCGCATTAGCGATCCCTTCAAATAGCGAACCTACTGTGTTAAAAATAAAGTTGTGTTAAATACTTGTGATGTATACATATCATTTAATAATATTGTAAATCTGTTTAAAAAAATATATACCTCGTTGAGTTTCTTGCCGGATTCTTCTCAGCAGAGGTTTTCCGAACCGGTGGTAGATTTTTTTTGACATTCATAAGTGCTTGTTATAGCCTAAATTGAATAAAGATATTTGACTTTGACTTTGACTTTGACTTTGTCTGTCTGTATGTGGCACCGTAGGTCTCAAAAGGATGGACCGATTTGAATGCGGTTTTTTAATTTCAAAGCAGATTTTCTAGCGATGGTTCTTAGATATGTTTTATCAAAATCGGTTCAGCCGTTTTTGAGATATTGAACTTTGAAGTAACAAAGTCAGGGGTTGTCCAACTTTTTGTTGGTTAGGTAATAGTTTTAGTTCCTGACGACACATCATTCATTTATTTTTTGTTTCGATAAAATAAAAAACAAAAATCAATGTTCGCATCGTTTATTTTATTTACATTTCCATCACACAGTGATTAAATAACATAACAATTACACAGCTATGTACAAAATGAGAAATATATGTACAAAGCGCTCGTGCTCGTAACTTTTCATTATCATCTATATTTTTTTATTCGTTTTCTAATGCCATTCCTTATCTAATATTGAGCTACTGGCCTTTGGTTGTTAATATTTGTATCCTTCTTCAGAGCTGAAGCTTGGGGGTTGGCGCGGTCCTGGGAAGGCTTCCTGTTTCTGTTGGTTGAAGGTCTGGTTGGCAAGAGGGTTGTAGGATTGAGAGCCAGGCCTCTGTGGCTGCTGACCCTGAGGTGACTGTCCCGGTACCGGGAACTGAGGAGCTTGGGCACCAGGGAATCCACCTTGCTGGCTCTGAGATCCTGGGCGGTTTGCACTTGATCCAGGGAAAGCGCCTTGAGATGGACCCTGGGGTGAACCTGGACGGTTCGCTCCAGATGCACCACGACCGGGTTGACCTTGAGAACCAGGGAAACCAGATCCTCCAGTGGGACCCTGAGATTGAGGGCGGAATTGGCCTTGGTTACCAGAGTTAAACGCGCCTTGAGGTCTGTTGTATTCGTAACCATCCTGGTTTTGTGCTCCATTACCCTGGCTCCTCTGTCCCTGGATATTTTGTTGACCTCTTTGGCCTTGAGAAGCTTGCGAGCCTGGGAAACCTGGCTGGTTCTGGCTTGGACGGTTCGCAGCGAAACCCTGGTTGTTTTGAGGCCCAGAAGGTGCGAATCCTTGGTTGCCTTGGTTTCCGGATTGTTGGGTACGCTGGCTGGGGCCTTGGGATCCTTGGTTGTATTGAGATCCGGTGGAAACAAAACCTTGGTTACCAGACTTTCTTTGGGGTTGATTGTACTCAGGGGCTTGATATTGGCCTTGGTTTGACCTAGATGGGCCAACAGATTCCGTTTGACCAGGCTGATTCTGACCTTGTTGGTAAGGCCTACGTGTGTTCAAAGCACCTGGGGATTTGGAAGGACCTGAAGGAATGAAGTTAGCGTTTCCATTGGGCTGACGACCTTGATTTTGTGGGCGATTGTAGTCATAGCCTGATTGGTCGTTGCCCTGACCGCCATTTTGACCTTGAGGACGGCCTTGTCCAGAGAAACCTTGCTGACCTTGAGAGTTGAATGCTGGTCCACTAGATCCTTGCTTGAAGCCTTGAGGTTGGGTTATTCTGCTGGTTCGAGCCCTGGCCTTGGGGTCTTTGGGGCTGACCTGCGAGGCCAGATGGTCCGAAGCCATTGGAACCTGTGAATTGCTGCTGTTGACCTTGGTAGGATTGTTGAGGAGAATCATCTTCATCTGGGTTGTAAGCGCCTGCAAAGAAAAACCTTGTTAAAATGTATCTATGATATCATACTACTATGTAGGCAACGTCATATTTTGGACTTGTGATGTAGTTTTTAAAATTAATCTGGATTATTTCAGCAGATGGGTAGACGTTTTTGAGTTTTTTCATTGAGGTTGACAATATTTTCCTATATATTTATCAATTTTTTTAATATACGTCTAATTCGTAATTACATTTTGACTAATTTAAATTAAATTTAAAAAAAATTACACATTCAGTTACTCATTTCAATACGAATCTTGTGTGCTTCTTTTAACAAGTGAATCAATTGTACTTCATATCTTGCAGATCTAATTTTACTCAGTTGACTGATAATCTTTTTTTATTTAATTATCTGTTTTTATTTTATTATCTTCATCATCAACCAGAAGACGTCCACTGCTGAACCAACCCCCCTTAGAACGCCACAGTGAACGAAAACGCGCCACTTGCAATCACTGGTTGCCTGCAACTCTCACGATGTCACCAGTCCAACTAGTTAAATAGGAGGCCTGCCAACGCTTCGTTTTCCATTTTTCCGACTTTATTTTATTTTGTATATTTTTCAGCAAATAAATATTTCGTAGATATTTGGTTTAAAATTAACATGGATCTCAACACGAAAACTTAGATCTCTTTAAGTTTTATAAGTACTTAATATTATTTTTAATCAATTATAAATTGCAAAAAAACGCGGTTCAATAGTTGTGGCCATCTTACTTAATATTATAAACGGAAAAGTTTGTATGGATCGATGTATGTTTGGATGTTCGTTACTCTTTTACGCAAAAACTAATGAACGGATTTTCATGAAATTTGGCACACAGGTAATATATACCCTGGAATATAGGCTACTTTATATCCCAAAATAATGTATGGTGCCTGTGCGATCAATCAAGTTTTAAACTACATACTAATTCTGGCAAAAGCTAGTATTAATAATGCCACAAGCGTAACCAGTCCAATAACTAAATTTTAGTATCCGTTACCAGATTGAGTTAAGAAATTTCATATTACATCGACTATAACAGTAACTTTAAATTTTGTTTTAGTTACAATATATTTAGCGCAATCAATCTTAGACATGGTTATTATTCGGGTATAAACTGATTATAAAAATGATTACATTTGTGTTAAATCACAAAATAGTAACGATACTAAATAACAATGTACGATGTTGCAAATCGTATTGGGCAATGAATTCGTGACTCTTCGACGTGAACTGAGAATAACATGATTTTGAGATAAAAATCACTAAACCTAATTACGTGTGATTTGTTCTAGTTTACTCGTAATTATAGACAAGAACAATGAGTCAAATTTCTTAGAGAGTTAATTAAACTTTGACTTACATGATTTGCTCTTGAATGTAGTTTAATGTAACTATGGTAGCTTCGTGGTTTAACCGGGTTGTGGACTCGAATCCAGCCTTCGGAATTTATGTACGAAATTGCGTTTGAAATTTACCATGAGCTTTGACCATTTTCGTGAAGGACAACATTACATCGTGAGGACAACACTTTAGGAGCGACTTCAATGATTTATATGTTAAGTTCCTAAATCCACACTTATTATGACAGGAGGCCTGTGAGACGTAAATATAGTAGCCAAAGAAGATGTACGTCTATATTTCTAAATATACTACTGAATACTCGTATTATAGAGAGGTAAAGTTGGTGAGTTTGTGAAGTTGCAGGGGGTTATCTCTGGATCACTAAAACGATTGAGTGCCGAGGAAGGACAAAGAATAGTTAATATCTCGGAAAATTGCACCGGGATAGCCATAAATGAAGTCTACGCGGGCGGAGTCACCGGCAACAGCTAGTAATTAAGTATTTTCTCACTGATTTCCTAACACCACTTTATAACTACAACGAAAAGATTTCTTACCTTCTTGAGTTCCCGACGCGGCGGCTCTCGCGTTCTCTTCGATGGACTTCAGAATATCTTCGGGGATCGGAGGAGGGGTAGGCAGATGATCACCCTGGGGCACGTATCCATTCTCATCAGCCGTGTAAGTGATCTTGTAAAACTGACCATCATCACCAGTGTAAGAGTATCCACCCTGCGCCTGAACACCGTTAGTAGCTACACCAGATTCTTCAGCAGAAATACCGTTGGAAGTCTCGAAGTCGTACGCGAAAGTTTCTCCGTCGTTTTCGTTGTTGTATCTCAAGATTTCAGCGTTTCTGTCAGATGCTGCTTGAGGGCGCTCGGGTTGCTGGCTTTGTCCAAAAGCTCCCTGGTTTCTTGGTCCAGACTGACCAAACTGAGGTTGGCCGAAACCGGTGGGCTGAACGCCTAAACCAACAGGCTGTACTCCGGAAGACTGACCGGCGCTTGAAGGCTGGGTAGGTCCAGATTGTCCGAAACTGGGCTGTCCAGATGGACGGCCAAAGCCTGACTGGCTTGATCCAGCCTGTCCATAAGAGCCGGATGGTTGACCGAGCCCAGGCGCTTGGCTAGGGCTTTGACCGAAAGCAGGTCCAGAACTTTGAGCTCCAGATTGTTGGTTGAATCCACGGGCTGGCTGGGATGGGTTTCCACGGAAACCTGGGGCTTGCTGGCCGAAGTTAGAGTCCTGTCCAGGGGCGGTTAATGACCCCGGGCTTCCTCCCGCGCTTGAAGCGCTGGCCGGTGGCAGGTAAGTCCTATCCAACTTGGCTGCATAGCCGTATGCTATCAGAGATAGCACTATAAGCTGAAACAATTGAAAGAAGTGTATTTCCAAACACAAAAGCTTAGGTGTAAAACTTATTTTCTTTTGTTTTTTATGTGGAGATAGTTTTTCAACGCTATCTATTGAACGTGCAAGTGATCAAGTTTTTCGTAGGGGTAGACTGGGAGAGTTTTAAAGTAATGAGCTAGACTTAACTTAGACCCGAAATCAATTGTTTTAATAATATAACAAAGGTTACAGTTCAAAGGATGTTACAAAATCGGGTCAAGATAAATTTTAATGACAAAATTATTGGCAATTACTAGCTCCCAGAAAATTGGCGGAAACAGATGCTTAAGGCGTGATAAAATTATTTGGTTACCAGCTTCATGTTCGAGCTTGGTCCAATGGTGGGCAACGAATGTGCTGTGTGCTGCAGCGCATCCTATTTATACGGGGCTATGTCGTTCACATCGTTACTAAAACCGAACTCACGGCCCTAACCTTTGACTGGCGAAGATTCCTAGTTAAGTGTCCGTCAGACGATTCAGATTAAATGGAAACGTGTTTTTGCACTTAATTGCGGCTAATGTTGATTGAAAGTTTTGTAAATGAGATTACGTTTTGTAATTCAATCTACAATTTTATTTGTTGCTTCGTTATTTACATAAAAATGTTCGCTGAAACCACTTAGTTGGCTAATTTCGTTCAGAACTTGAAACAAAAGATTGGTTTTCTTTTTTTTTTCATTTGAATCTTAAGAAAACGATGAAAACCGAGGAATCCCGAACAACATCAATGTTCTAGTTGTATCTACAGTACATAATACATTGCATAAAACATAAAGTTATTTTAATTACTTAAACTAGGTACTCTTATTAATTAATTAGAGTGGCGACTAGAAGGAACTTTAAATTACGTTAAATTGAATATGTTTACGTATTGAACGTATTTTAATTTATATTTGATGCGTTTAAACGTGATTTGTTAATAATATACAGGGTGGCTCATTTAGATCGGTCAGTATGGGAAAGTGAAACTGTAAGACATACGAAGA
>NC_133495.1:7276116-7277655 GCF_025370935.1 Choristoneura fumiferana | reverse complement strand
ATTAAGATATTTTCGCAGATTAATATTAAAGCACCGTTGAAACGCAATTTGATATTGTAAATGAGATTTTGCAATTGAGAGCAACTAAATTTGCGAAGATAAATAGTGAAAGTTGCAAAAAAAATCTGATTTCGATCGTGATTTTCATCTTGATTGACAAAAACTCACTGTATGATGATCGTGTCACGTTGCAGACGGCTAGACGAATCAATCAATGATAGAGAAAGGCTTTTTCAATTTCAACGTCATAATCTGTGACAGCAGACATTTGAAATACAAAAAGGCGAGTGTGAATTTGCCATAAACGCGTGTCGAAATTGGCAACACTGAACCTGTCAAGTCTTATTTAAATATTTTTTAGGAACGCGTACCGCCCCAAGAATGTTGATGGCCAGTTATAAAAATATGTAAATAGGTTTCAATGTGTTTGAGCTTGTCAAACATTAACCAGCTTAAAACCTTTTAGTAGTTCTCAAACACACCTACTGAACGGATTTGAATCCCGTTGTTTCAAATTTAGAAAGCTACCTCCTGCATTTCGAAATACACGACTATTTACATAATTTCTTTATTTCCTTTCCCGCGTCCACCGCGCCGCTGCAATTTGAAAATAGAAACGTCTTTTTTTTTCTTATTGCATCGCGAGTTGGCCGTTGACATCCACTGCGTCTTATTTTCAGCCAGTACGGGAGAGATTCCATATCTGGAAACTGAAATGGATACCATCCGATCAACGGAGTCTTTTATCCTACTCTTAAGGATTAAGCAAAGAGGATGTAACCTGTCAACGTACTCTATAAATGTACATACATTATACATTAATGTTGTTTTGTCGAGATGTGTTAAAAAACTTTAAAATACGCACGTGTACTTCATGAAACTGATTAAAAATAACGCCAGATGGTGTCGACTGTCGATTGAATAGAACCACGCGTCTAGGAATAGATTAGTACCGACTTGTAAACAATACCAACATCAAGTGCAACTAGCTGGATACTAATCATGTTGATACATTTCGCTGTATATTTGTAAAGTCTATCAAAGTTATTTAAAACAAAAAGGCACGGAGAACGGTTCTTTATTTAAAAATATCGAACGAAAACAGCAAGTGAACATGTTGAAATAAAACTACTGGCACAATGTAAACACACCGCGAGCACTTACTGAGAGAGGAAAAAATTTAAAACGGAAGCGGGTGTTTTCTTTTCAAATTTTATTACTGGAATAAAGTGGCTGTTTTGTTTTACGGTGTTGCCAGTAACATTTCCCCATATTATATTACAGACCGTTCATGATGTTACAGATTTTTAAAACTGAACCGTTAAATTCTGTGAAGTGTCTGGTCTGCATTACATTGCAGACGTCCGCAGATAGTCTGCAACAAACTGGTATCATTCTTAAGTACCTATTCTGTAGGTACCTATTCAGTACGCAAATGAGAAGTCAATCTTGTATCTCTGTATGACAGCGGGCAGTAGAGCGGTTAGCGTGTCCTTAGTGTAATTTATCAGTAACAAAATACGTCTCGATCGCGTTCGC
>NC_133495.1:7170588-7275654 GCF_025370935.1 Choristoneura fumiferana | reverse complement strand
TAACTAGGCAGGACAGCATAAAACTTTACTAAAACTAGTAACTCCGACAGAGAGAGAGAGAGGCTGACATAGTCACATAGTGTGTACTAAAGCCTCGTTAAGATAAGATAAGAGAAAAAAAAACAGATAACACACACCTGGTCCCTCCCACAGGACACATTCCCGGAGGCGGTACAACTTAGAGATCTTTAAAAAAGAGCCTAATCCCTAAAAGGGCCGGCAACGCCTTGATACTTGTCGATACCAATCGATTTATTGATGTCAATGAGACGGTAGTACCTACGTTGCGGACTACACCGCAGTTTTATTAGATACTGTAATACATTACCCTCCTTTTTTGGGGTAGTCGGGTAAGACTTGGCCTCTATACCAAATTTCATTATAATCTGTCTAACTTCTTGAGTTAAAAATTGGTGTTAACTAACCAAACTTTTTATTTATTTATATAAAATTTCAAGTACAATCTCATCACATCGTGCTCATCATTTTTTAAAAAAGTTGGTAATGTGAAAACGAAGTAATAATAATGCCAAATCGATTTTTGATGCATTTTTTTAGTTTTAATCGCCTGATACACAAAAGTGTCTGTATACACAAAATAAATAATGTGATAATTTAAAGAATGTGCATATTTTTATATTAATAACGTGATAAAATCAATGTATCAAATATACTTTATGTACAATTTAGATGTCTAAGAGTAATTTGCGTGTTATTTTTATCGATATAATTTGTTTTAAATACTGTTGTTATTTTGATTGTTATAATTTACGTGTAATAAATAATTTATTCCAAAAACATATTATACTTGGACTTTAATTTCTAATAATAGAAACCCAATTCTTTTCATTCATGTAATCTGAGCACCTATATAAAAACTATATTTTTACATCATTTCATATTTTTAGGAGTATTTTTACGTAACATCTTGACATAATCATAACACTTTATGTCGATAGTCAGTTTTCATCACCCCATCCACTTTCAGGAGGCTTCTCAACGCTCTTAATTTCCAAAGCTTGTCACCGAATCACTGATTTAGGATTCCGTACTCAAAGGGCGCCAACGAGACCCTCTATTAAGGCTCGGCTGTCTGTTCAGGGTTCTGTCTCTTTTGACATAGCTACTTTAATTGTTTCACGTGGTACCCACTACATACTATGACCAATACAACAACGAATGAAAAAAAAAGTAAAAAAAAACAAAGCAAGGCTATGTTATTGTTTTGTTTCGTAATTTTTTGCCTTTTGGTTAATAATGTAGTTCTGTAGTAGACGGAACTTTTCTACTTTTTTCTACACATTCATCATTATAAAATACATCCCATTGTGTTCGTTAATGTCCAAGAACGCTGAAGACCGTCGTCGACAAAGTACGAATTGCAATGAAATCCAGCCTCTGGTAAGATGTGGCACCGAAAGAGACGCTGTTCCCTTTTTTTCACGTAAACGTTTTTAAAACGTTGGCAACGTTTTCAACCTTAAATGTCACCAATAATGTTTTTCTTTAACACTGTTATAGTCAGTTGATGTAGCTATGGTCGGCTTGGGCACCAAGCCCCGTTGAGGTCAGGAGTGGTCAGGGCCGCGGCCAGTGCTTCGCGATTCTCGTACGCCCAGAAGCCTGTGCAGCTCCAGGAAGGATAGTACTGCCCGTGTCCGTGCCCGCTGCGAATATATATAGGAACAATATTATTCAAATACACAATTTAAGATTTTTATCTTGAGGCCAAGATCCCACTACGGGTCGCTGAGCCAGCGGAGTAAGAGTACCTAGTACAGTCAGCAGCAGAAGCGGATGAGCAGTTACGTGCTGAAAATGATCTACATACGACTCTACTGCCAAAAAGGTAATAAGAGAAATTTGTAGATCATTTTGAGCTCCGAACAGTAACTGCTCATCCACTTTTTGCTGCTGACTTTTGTACAAATATATTGAATAATGGAAACTTTGTGTCTTATTGGAATACTAGACCCTTGATCTCAAATCCAAGGCACTCCACATTGTAGCTCTGTAGTGTTTGTGTATATAAGCTATAACAAGGATGACTAGTCTCGGGGTTCGCGGGTAGTGGGGAAACAGTTACGTGAGAGCCGTTGGCGAGTGCGGACGTGTTTACCCTGGCTACTGGTGACGTAACGAGCCATATATATATGTTTCCCCTGTTTGTGTGAGTACTACATGTGGCGACGAGGATAAAGATAAGTAAACAAAAATAATAATTACAAAATAATAAATGTTCATTACACATAATTTCGCAAATAAATGAGGGTATCTCAACATTCAACAATACTTGTTTACAACAAGAATACACTAATTTAATAAAATAATGATATTCAAATTATACATGCGGTAGGTAATCACCGTTACGTATGAAAACAAAGAAATGTCAGAATCGACAAATCTTTCGAAACAATAATTATTAGTCCTAAATTTACGAACATTACAATTTTAATTGAATCTTGCAACTGCCGAGCGGCTCAGATTGGGACGGTCAAGCAACCAGTTCTATTTCGAGAAAAACACAATTATTTATTATTTTATCCAAAAGGTTCGATATCCTTCCTAATTATTTTGCTTTCCATATTATGATACTTAAATAAAGACAAATAGGTTAGCGAACAAGCATACAATGAAATCAATTGAATAGTTACTTTTTCCCCTAATGAAACGATTGTTTTACACGTCGAAGGAATATGCCAAAACAAATGGATTTGAGTATTGTTTGGTATCCAATGGCAAGATATTTCTACGTAAGCAAGATGGCGCTGGGGTAATTCCCATCAGGAGTGAGCAGGATGTGCAGAACTTGTATAAATCAAACAATGATAAGTGACTAGCCTTTATTCTGCTTTGTTTACTTTTTTGGCAACTTTTATGGGGTGTTAAAAGTATCCTGGTATTACCTGTTGATTTTCTCATGGTTTCTTTATTGGGTGAAGATGATAATTGTTCTTATATTGCTGATGATAATTTTCCAAGGTATACAACCAAATTGCAATGTTTAATTATTAACCTTACTTATTCTTAATATAGATGTATCTCATTATGTAAATTAATATCTCACGTCTCAAGTTGCTATAAAATGTTTGTTAATTTGTCGGCTAAAAATGGGTAGCACGGTTGATATTAGTGATGATCTGGATAATATTGCAATTTTAAAGCGTATATTATGTGCTCACCAGGAAATTGTTTAAGTTATCTTACAAATGTCAGGGAATCCTTCACGGTTCTGGGTCTAAACATTAGGAGCATTGGCTGCAATTTTAATGAACTTCAAATACTCCTGAAAAGGATAGATATCGTGTTTGACGTTCTCATACTAAGCCAGTGTTGGCTTAGTAAATGCCAATACCTTCCCACATCTTTCAAATCTAATTGCGTGAAGCAGAATGATGAGGTGGTTATTTTTGTTAAGTCGGGTTTGGTGTGTACCGTTGTGAAACCATCTTTCAATGATGCCAACTGTCTTATACTGAAGTTTGCCAACGAAATGGCCTTGATTGGTACCTATGTATTGGTCTCCCTCAACAAGAAACATTGTAAACTTTCTGGAATCACTTGATATAACACTAAAATCACTACACTGTTTCAAAACAATTGCACTAATTGGGGATATAAACATTAATTTGGAACCTGGTTGTAGTAGTGCTGATGCGGATTCATATTTGAATATTGTTGCTGCTAATGGGGTTGCCGGCCCATACTTTTCCCACTAGGAAGGGCAGCTGTCTTGATCACGTTTTATTTAACTTAAGTCTGATACTGCATGTACCACTTTAATCCTGGATTCGTTTATTACTGACCATGCCCCTGTCATTCTGTCTTGTTGTCGTGAGGTGATATCAAGCAAAGCGTCACGTACAAAATTATATTTGACGAAGCTGTTAGTGTCCAGCGAATTATAAATACAGATTTTTCTTTTATTTTGTCCATTACTGATGCTGAAATAGCTGCGCATGCTCTTGTTGAAACATATCGAATGTGGGCAGCACTCATTCTCGATCTGTCAACGGTAGTAGCAAGATGAGAATTATTAAACCGTGGATGGCTCCTGGTCTGCTACGCTGTATCAGAAACCGTGACCGACTTTATAAATAAACTAAAAAAGATCCCAATGATCAGCTGAGCAAATTGACATATACCTGCTACAGAAACGTCTGTAAGAACCTATTAAAAAAGATTAAGCAGAGTTATGAATGTATGGAGTTTATCAAAGCTAAAAAAAAATCCGAAGGCTGGAAATTAATTAAAAGTATAACAAATCATAACCCAAATACCTCCACAGCTGAGAAACTACTATCCTTGAATCCTAATCCGGTATTGTCAGTTAATATAGTTAATCAGTACTTTGGCAGTGTTGGTAGGGAGTTTTGGCCGCCAAGTTTCCCAGTCAGTCGTGCGCAAGTTTTGCCTCGCATCAACACAGCAGTGGTGAAGTTAACTCAATGGCGTTGGAGGAAACTGATAATGAGGAAGTTGAACGAATCATTATGGGACTTCGCAATTGTGCTGTAGGTTGGGACAACATCCCTGCATCTCTGCTTAAGGCCTCTCGACATGTTCTTGTGCCAATCTTGACGCACGTCTATAATCTCTGTCTGTCGACGGGTACATTTCCCGCGTCTTCAAGAGAGCCCTCGTTCATCCTATTTATAAGAGTGGAGACAGAGACAGTGTCAATAATTATAGGCCCATCTCAGTGTTAACTACGCTTTCTAAAATCCTGGAAAAGATTTTAAATTGTCGCTTAGTAAAATATCTTCAATTTGGCTTTCGGAGTGGAAGATCAACTGAAGATGCTGTTTTAACTATCACTAATTCTATTGTAAACAATTTAAGTTCGAAGCTTAAAACGATAGGCATCGTTTTGGACCTATTTTAGGCTTTTGACACTGTCTCTATTCCTATCCTCTTAAAAAAAAAAAAAAAAAAAAAAAGCTAGAAAAATTGGGGGACGGGGACTTGTACTCGATATGCTTCAGAGTTACCTAAGTTGTCGCACACAGATGGTCCGCATTGGTAACTACACAAGTGAAGACATGTCTCTTACATTTGGCTCTTATTTTGATATACGTAAATGATCTCTGGAATCTTAATATGGAAAATGTTAAAGTGCTAGCTTACGCTCATGGTACTGCCCTGATCCTACAAGCGCCAACTTGGAAGGAGGTTCGCATACTCGCTGAGACCACCATGCAAATGGTGATGCAATGGCTGACACACAATCTTCTTACAATTAATATCAATAAAACTACATTCGTACCATTTGCTGCCAGAGCGTATTCTCTGCCCTCTCCGCCTCTAGTTGTACAAGCACACAACTGCGGTTGTGACAACAACAAATGTACCTGCCCTGGGTTAACGCAATCTCGATGTGTAAATTATCTGGGAGTTATTATAGACTCACTAATGACTTGGAATGAGCAGGTCGTAGCAGCTGTGGGCAGAGTTAAGAAACTATATATATTTAAGACCCTTAGACATGTCACGGACATGACTATTCTAAAAACTGTATATTTTCGCTGGCGCAATCAGTTCCATATTGTCTTCCAGCGTGGGGAGGAACTGGAAAGACCAGATTTCTCCGTTTGGAGAGAGCTCAAAGAGCTGTGCTTAAAGTCATGTTAGGCAAGCCAATTGGATTCCCCACTGTTGAGTTGTACTCAATAGCTAAAGTCCTAACTGTTAGGCAAATGTTTATTCTCAAAATTATTCTACGCAAACATCTTGACCTTTCTTTCGATCACAATAACCAAGATAAACGACGTGGTGGCCGCATTTGCAAAATTAGAAATTTCCGTATTGCACTTGTGAATAAACAATCTTTTTATCTTTCGGCACACATATACAATGAGTTGAATAGGTTACTGAACATCTACCCACTCTCATACTATGAATGTAAAAGTAAGGTTACTAAATTTCTGTTAAATCTCACATATCATGAGACTGAGTTATTAATTAGATGAAACTAGCGCAAGTGTTTGGGGTGATATGTTTGTAGTTGGTAATTGAATTACTTGTCAGCAATTTTAACTAATTGAACCAAGTGCCAACCGCGAAGACGCGTGATGCTGTCAAAATAAGACATTAATGACATTTTAATAACAACTACGGCACGCGTCGTCGTGAATGACTCTACCTGTGTCACTTTCACGTTTGTAAGTGGGCGTGAAGCACGTGTTCACTTAAAACACAAGTAATTGTATCGGCAGTACGGGCCTTCATGAAATTGTAAACCGTGCGTAAAATGTGTTTGGGCAGTACGGGCCCTCATGAAATTGTAAACCGTGCGTCATTGTGTTGTAGGCAGTACGGGCCTTCATGAAATTGTTAACCGTGCGTAAAATGTGTTTGGGCAGTACGGGCCCTCATGAAATTGTAAACCGTGCGTCATTGTGTTGTAGGCAGTACGGGCCTTCATGAAATTGTAAACCGTGCGTAAAATGTGTTTGGGCAGTACGGGCCCTCATGAAATTGTAAACCGTGCGTCATTGTGTTGTAGGCAGTACGGGCCTTCATGAAATTGTTAACCGTGCGTAAAATGTGTTGGGCAGTACGGGCCCTCATGAAATTGTAAACCGTGCGTCATTGTGTTGTAGGCAGTACGGGCCTTCATGAAATTGTAAACCGTGCGTAAAATGTGTTTGGGCAGTACGGGCCCTCATGAAATTGTAAACCGTGCGTCATTGTGTTGTAGGCAGTACGGGCCTTCATGAAATTGTAAACCGTGCGTAAAATGTGTTTGGGCAGTACGGGCCCTCATGAAATTGTAAACCGTGCGTCATTGTGTTGTAGGCAGTACGGGCCTTCATGAAATTGTAAACCGTGCGTAAAATGTGTTTGGGCAGTACGGGCCCTCATGAAATTGTAAACCGTGCGTCATTGTCGATTTCGACGACCAGATGGCCTAGTGGTTAGAGAACCTGACTACGAAGCTTGAGGTCCCGGGTTCGATTCCCGTGTCGGGGCAGATATTTGTATGAATAATGCGAATGTTTGTTCTCGGGTCTTGGGTGTTTAATATGTTTTATGTATCTATCTATATAATTATATTTATCAGTTGCGTAGTACCCATAAAACAAGCTTTGCTAAGCTTACTTTGGGACTAGGTCAATTGGTGTGAATTGTCCCGTGATATTTATTGTGTTGTAGGCAGTACGGGCCTTCATGAAATTGTTAACCGTGCGTAGTTGTTGCATTGTGGGCAGTACGGGCCTTCATAAAATTGTAAACCGTGCGTCAAAGTGTTGGGTTGAGGGTAGTACGATCTGTCAGTTAACGGTAAACTACGTGTTAATGTAGGTACTATGGGCATACATATATACCAAACATACATATAGGTCAAACATTGAGACGGAATGTGATCCACTTAAAAAGACCCGAAGGGGAATGGGAAGTTAGAGACGTAGACGAAGAAAATAAGGAACTAAACCAAAGTGAACGGGAAGACAATGACATAAATAATTAAATATAAGAATTCATAAAGCAATTAATAAATGTTCGTGTGATTAGTGATTGAAAAATGTATCTAATTAAAACGTAAATCAAGTAACTAAAAAACGTCCTTAATATATTAAATAATTAAAGAATTTGTTGTTATACTTGCATTTAGTCAGTTCTTTCAATAAAATTACAATAAGGAAGGGATGTAGTGTTTGTGTATATAAGCTATAACAAGGATGACTAGTCTCGGGTTCGCGGGTAGTGGGGAAACAGTTACGTGAGAGCCGTTGGCGAGTGCGGACGTGTTTACCCTGGCTACTGGTGACGTAACGAGCCATATATATATGTTTCCCCTGTTTGTGTGAGTACTACAAGCTCCATTTCTCAGAGAATACTGGCGCGAATTTTGTATTAATTGTATCATAAAATTTCGTGAAAATATTATGGTGCATTTAGATTTAGTCCGATCGGCGATGTAGCAAATGTTTGTATGAAACGGACGTGATATTCGGTGGACCGGTTATTCTTCAATTACAAAACTATCGATACCGATAAAGAGCAAGCGCAGCATAAGCTGAGCCTGTTCCTTTTGCCACACAGTGCAAGGGACTGGCAAACACATTCTTTATTAGTTTATTGTTTATTTGTATTCTATGTGCCCATCCTGGATTGTTCATGTTGGCAAATAAATCAATCTTCTTCTTCTTCTTAAAATGCTTCTAACACTAGCTTGATTGCGACAGTCTTTTGTTTTGCCGTGAAAATTCCGACCTCTGGTAACAAGAGAATGTTTAGATCATGTTGACCACCGCAACTGCTGATTTTCTTCTGCTGACTGTACAATCGGTACTAGTGGACACACCTGCGCACTAGATCCTGTAGAGTGATGCGCGAGGGGTGCTCCGGCCGGATCATGTCGAAGATCTCGTCCTTGACGTCCTCGAAGTTGACCGGCTCTGCGCCGTGCGCCACCATTTGCTCTTGGATTGCCTGACGAGCAAATATTTTGTATATAGAATTTAAATGAACGTCATATCTATACTATAGTTTAGTTGTGACCAGGAACGCTGTCATATTTTTTTTTTTTTTATTTGACTGGATGGCAAACGAGCAAGTGGTCTCCTGATGGTAAGAGATCACCACCGCCCATAAACATCTGCAACACCAGGGGTATTGCAGATGCGTGCCAACCTAGAGGTCTGAGATAGGATACCTCAAGTGCCAGTAATTTCACCGGCTGTCTTACTCTCCACGCCGAAACACAACAGTACAAGCACTGCTGCTTCACGGCAGGATTAGCGAGCAAGATGGTGGTAGCAATCCGGGCGACCTTGCACAAGGTCCTACCACCTGCAAAAATATGGCTAACGTCGACGTAATTTAAATAGCATTTTTAGGGTTTCGTACCCAAAGGATAAAAACGAAGACTTCACTGTCCGTCCGTCCGTACGTTTGTCACCAGGTTGTCACATGAACCGTGATAGACAGTTGAAATTTTTCGCAGATTTTTTATAACCGTGGCTGCTATAACAACAAATACTAAAAATAGAATAAAATAAATATTTAAGGGGGGCTCCTATACAACAAACGTGATTTTTTGCCGTTTTTTGCTAATATCTAATGAATGTTGTATAGATGGTACGGAACCCTTCGTGCGCGAGTCCGACTCGCACTTGGCCAGTTTTTAGAGATGCTGATAAACTAGAGCATTCGCTTTTAATGGCGATTATTATAAAAAAAGGTTCCTATTTTCTTTTAGATTGTATATTCATGGAGTGGGGTGTTTAGCCCGTACATGGCTGACGTACCCGTTCTTTGCGCTTAAACTAACCTTGAAGAAGTAGTTAAGCGTGAACTTGTCGAGATACCCCTGCGAGTTGATATCCAGCAGCCGGAACAGATACGCCAGCGCGGCGGGCTGACGCCGGTTTTCTAACGCCAGCACCAGCTCCAAATACGTCTTGTAGTCCATCTCGCCATCATATGTTAAGCACTGCTGGAAGACGCGTTCGAGGAACGCGCGGGTTAGCGTGCCTGAGCCGTAGCTGAAAGGAAATGTTAAAATAAGTATAACTACAATTGCATACCAAATTTCAAGACAGTGCCATTAACCGTTGAAGAGTTCCGTCCTGCGAAGACGATCCTGGCTTGACTACCAGGATGTCACTGCCAGATTATTGTATTGTCACGCAATTTACACACGTAAGCAAAATTTCAGCTCAATCGGTAACCGAGAAGTGGAACAAATTCAATTTGCAAGATTTGATGACAAACATGAAACTGAATAAAACTAAATAAAAGCTTGTAATAATAAAACCTTCGTTAGATAGATAGATAGATCAGTTCTTTATGTAGCTGTGTATGTAATCATTTACTTCAACTCTCAAATCATATCTATAGTATATATAGGATCTCACTGGTTCTGTATCACGCTATTCCATCTAGTCTTGAAAAGCCTTGGATTGTATCTATATGGAACTATACAGAGGACCGGAGCGAATTCTATTCCATGTTGTGCTTTGGTATGCCTGTAGGTATGTTTTAGGTATTCAAAAAGAAAGGTGAAAGTTGGACTCTAATTAGGTTTTTTAGGTTTCAAATTACATTGTGGGGCGCCGTGATAGATCCGAAGAAAATTGGACTCTAAATATGTAAGCATAAGGTACACATTACTTTGGGGGCGTGGCCTGGACGGATCCGTCACACGGCATACCAAAGGGGAGCGAATTTTATTCCTTGTTGTATTTTGAATGTTGGATTTTGCTGTGTTGTGTTGTGTTGTGTTGTATTGTGTTGTGTTGTGTTGTGTAGTTACCCGGCCAGCTCGTTGATGCTGAGCATGCCGTTGTGATCGCGGTCGAGGTTGAGGTACTGTCCGTACACGCGCAGCGCCGACGCCGCGCTGAACCAGTTCTGTTCCTGGAGTTCCATCGGCAGATCCTCTTCACGCAGCTGGAAGAAGAGGACACTTTGGAAGTATGGCAGCGTTGGGGCATCAATACATTACGTCATTACGTCTGTCTGTGACTCGTGATACATATTATAATAATAAAAAATGATATACAATTATTGTGATTCTCGTAGTACTTATGCGAACCAGAAGGGTTAAACTCGCGAAATCTGCAGTTCACACAACCAATAGTGCTTATAATTTTCAGGACAAAGTTTTATATCAAACATAATGTTTGAAATATTTTATGGAAGCTGTACTTCATCTTGGTTTAAATTATAGGTAGCCCATCTCTCTCTTACCTCCAGTAAATCGTCAAGGAAGGAACAGGACAGCACATCCCGGATCCTGACTCTCCCCACCCGTAGGGGGTCGAGGAAGAACAGGAACTTTCTGGCAGCAGTACAGACGTAGAAGGAGCTGAACGAGGAGTCCAGGCCATCCAGGGCTGCAAGGGATGGTACCAGCTCTGCTATGTAACTCTCCAGATCCTGGGGAAAAAGAAATAATTATGTATGTACATGCAGCCTGCCTATTGCTTTCACCGCCTGTGATTAACCTCGTGTTGTGTGTGTCCATGGCGACGGTGATCGCTCTCCATCAGGTGACCCGTTTGTCCCCTCTTATAAAAAAAACCTTGGAAAATCTCTGTGTCCTGTACTACTTAGGTAATATGAAATCGGTATACAGATAATTTCGAGTCCCAGAGAAGGACATAGGATAGTTTTTATCCCGGAAAATTGCTTAGATTTGTTAGCAAGAAACGAATTATGCGCCAACAGAATCGCGGGTAACCAGCTAGTATGTACCTATAATATGTAATAGTGATACTGACATGTTCGGTCAAGTAGCCCTGTCCGGTGACGTCATACAGCGACAGGCCGATCCTGGTCTGCTGCAGCCACACGCGCCGCATGATGTAGTTGAACAGAGACACGCCGCGCACGCGCCCAACGTTGCCTTCCGCCGCTTGGAGGCGCCCGAACACCTCAGCGGTGAAGTATGGTCTGACAATTTAATTTAGCATTGATTAATATGATAACTAGCCAAGTATGAATCCGAATCGGAAGCTTAAAGTTCTGTACAAGTTTACAAGAAAGAAAACATCTTTTTGGGATTCCATACCTTAAAAGAAAAGAAAACAGGGCCCTTTTAGAATTACTTTACTGTGCATCTATCTGTCCGTCTAAAAAGAATATTTTTTCCAGAAACATGTGGGGGTATTGACAAGTGTGACAACTGTGACAAGTTAACTTTACTATATACAGGACATTCTACTTATCTGTCTGATTTGTAACTTGAAAGTGATGCCAAGACAAAAAATAAAATAAAATAAAATAAAAATGCAGGATGCAGGCTCAGCCTAGTTTGGTAGTTACAGGATAGCACTTATAATTTTTGAAATCTCGTTATTTGTATTTTAATAAGCTAAATTTTTAAATATGATGAAAGTAGTTCAATCCCCACGTGCATGGATTGTAATAAGATTAAGTACATAATACATTAGTAGGACATTTTTTGGTGGAGTGTGTATTGACTAAGGATATCCGCGAGAGGTATTTGAGTGATTTGGACCTGTTCAATGGTGCAGTGAATATTATTTTGAGTTGTCCGGTATCGGAAGATGCAGTACGAATTTACAGGTTCATCAAGCATCCTTTGCAGCCAGATAATCTGGACATCGCAATAGGAGTGTTTGATGAATGTGGACATCGAGTCTTTCAATGAGGCTGGCATAGTCACACAGGTGCACTTAACCCTCAAAAAAAAACCTATTCCATTCTCACTCTCATCTCTGTTCATACCTGTACTTGGGACCCGCATCATCCCTTATCTTTTTAAATTGAAAATAGTCAATAGTCAGCTCATCATTATTGGCCATACTGTAGCTGCCGTTAGACTTCTCCAACAAACCCCATAGGTGCTTTAGCTCGCTGTTGTCTAGCAATTCTTTACTCTTTTTCTGTAAAAACTGAGCCCTGGCCTCTTCTCTCAACTTCTGGGACAATACTTCATCAGGTCGAGGCAGTTTGTAGTAAAACTTTGGTATTTTCTTGTAAGACTCTTCATTGCCATCAATTCTAAGCTTGTACAGCTGTTTAAATGTCTCTACTTCTAGTTTTTTGCTCTCTTCTTTTGTTATGCTGGTGTTTGTATCTGTTATAAAAATGGACATATTAAATAAAGTTAATTTTTGATTTTTTGAGAATAAAATAACCTCATGCATTCCTTTCTCCCATTCCTCATTCTATCATTCCTTCATTTTGACCCATTTTTAGTGGTCAGATTGACTTGAAGTTACAGATATGTAAGTTGGATGACATTGCAAGTACAATCAGCAAGAAGTACCTACAGTCAGCAGAAAAAACTTCTTATTTTTCACTTTTTTAAGTAAGTAAGTATTTTAAGTAGGTTATATAAGTTCGCCTTTGTACTGTTTATCATCTGTGTTTGTTTACTTATTTTGTACAATAAAGAGTACATACATGCATACTTACATATTTTTGTAAGCTATGCTTAGATAAAAAGTAAAAAAAGAAATAGAGATAGTATGAATTCTAAGAACAGCAAAATGTGGCCATATGTATAACTAGATTGCTTGGAGAAATTTGATAGTATTTGTGCACTTGGCCGGTAGCAGCATTCTGATCTTATATTTGGTCCGAGGTTATCACTAGTCAAAGGGCTCGTTTTAATTCATGTCCTATCTATATATAAGGTGTATAAAAAGTTTTACCATCTAATTTCTTATATACTTTCGTAAGCGATCTTTAGCATGTTATTAACTTTAATTTCTTCGACATTTGCAGACTGTTCCTCGCTAGGAGGGTTGCTTACAGCGTCTTCATCTTTTACATCTTTTTCTGACATTTTGTGTGACAAATTTAAGTTTTTGAATAAAGTGGACTTTATTTTTTATTTATGTAAACAAACATCAAAGAAAGAATCTACGAAAGCGGAAAGACGAGAACGAGAACTGTCAACTGTCACTGTCAAAAAATTACGTTCACGTTTCAGTCGCTCGCTCGTCTCAAGCATAAAATGTTTTGATTACTCGCGAATCATACCCAGTTATGTTTATTATACCCGCTTATTTATTATTTACTTATGTGAGGACAATCCCGAAATTATAATAACTTTCATGTATTCGTTAAAATAACTAGGCATCGGAGCTTATGCTTGAAAAAAAAAAACAACCATCTTGAAATCAAGTGCAATGGAACGTATAATTAGTGTCGCTATTCTTCAACAGATGGCGTAATTAAAGTTGTTGCTTAGCCGCTAAATAAGAAAGTTTTTTTGTCGCAAAAACCGCAAATAAAACAGTGTTATTATGATACATGCAAACATGCACTATTAATTAAGTACCTACTCCTTTATTTTTATTTTGCAGAAAAACGCGTATAGTTGATCCAGATCTAGACTTGCAAGATGATTAAATAAATGGACACAAAATTTTGTAACAAGTACCTATAGATATACGATATACCGATTATTACCGATAGATAGATATGAACATTTTAAAATTTATTATTTTGAATCACCCAGTTATTTCGAAGAGTTTAAAAAATGCATTTACCAACATCTTAACAATTGCAACTAAAAAAGGAAAAGCCCCTTTCTACTTTTCCCATGCGGCTACCGTGCTGCGTTAAAACCGATAACTACGGATTAAAGCTAATAATCAGCTATGATAACCGGTAATTTGCGGCAATTTTCATATTAACCGACTAATACTACACGGTGACGCGTTGAATGTTAGTGAAACCCATCTATCAAATCGCACGCGTCGATAGAATGGATAGAATAGACGTGCAAAGAGTAATTTAGTATTTTATGTAATACTCCGTGTGAAAAAACTGTAGCTAAGCAATTAAATAGACGACTGTAGGCAAGCAGAGAACCTATTAGATAAATTTGTTTTTTTTTTTTCCTTAAACACCGACTTGCGGTTAGCTAAGTACAGGTTAATTTTTTAATATCATTTTGATTGAGTTAATTTAAAATGTGAGTGGATCCCCTGGTTCATTGTACAACTAAGTACATAGTTAAGAAAATTATCCGAGACACAATTTTACAGCGATACCGACCCTAGCCCCTCAGACAGTACAGCCAAGGGCATGAAATATCTATACATCCATAGCGTCAAAAATATATGTATATATCGACCTTATGGTTAGTGGCATAAAGGTGTATAGATATTTTTGACGTCTTGGTACGTACATAATAATATATTTATGCCCTTGACTGTACCTATTGTATTTACAAAATCCAGTCATAATCACGATAAGAATCTAAAATCCTGAGATATCATCAGCGTAGGCTCTAGCCCTTCAGGGGCCCATATACGGTACGATTCGTCTGTACGATCGATCTGATAAAACTCGTGACGATTGATCGCATCAAAAATGACACCCATACACGAAACGATTGGTCATTGGTCGTAACTCGCTTAGCCGCGGACAGACAGACGGACAGACATGGCGAAACTATAAGGGTTCCTAGTTGACTACGGAACAGTAAAAAGCACACTATTCAAAGCTTAAATTTTATTTTATCTAATTATTGAAAACTTCAATTTTATTTTTGAATTACAGATTAGAAGACTCGTGGAAGACCCTCATTCAGTGGCGTAGATATCGTATGGCCAGGTGGTGCAGTGCACCAGGGCCCCGAACCTCAGGGGGCCCTCCAACCTAAACCTTTGAAAAGAGAGGAGCATAAAAGAAAAAGAGAAAAAAAAACTTGTGAGCAGGCCATCCAACCATTTTTTTTAAATGTTTTTGAAGGCCAATAAAAGTTAAAGCTATTTTACGTGGAAAGAGGGGTGATGGCGAAGGGGCGATTCTTTTTCTATGCACCGGGGCCCTTGTCCACCTAGCTACGCTACTGCCCTCATTATATTTACCTAAAAGATTTAAGCAATAGTAACGAATTCACAATATAAAGTACGTAAAAAAATCCTAAAAGAAAGAAAATTCCGATGGAAAAAAAGTTCCGCAAAAGTTCCACTGAAGCTTCAAAAGTTCCGATCTGGCAACGCTGGTCCATACAGTGGCGTAGCATCGTATGGCCAGGTGGTGCAGTGCACCAGGCTCCCGGAGCTCAGGGGCCCTTTAACCTAAGCTTTTAAAAAATGGGAGCATAAAAACAAACTAGCCCAGCCCAGCCTATATACGTCACAGCAGCTGGGCACAGGCCTCCTCTCAGAACAAGATGGCTTGGGCCATACTTCCCACGCAGGCCCAGTGCGGATTGGGACACGGACACGCACCATTGAATCGCTTCGCAGGTTTGTGCAGGTTTGCTCACGATGATTTCCTTCACTGCAAAGCTCGTGGTAAATTTAAAATGTAATTCCGCACATGAATTTCGAAAACTCAGAGGTGCGAGCCGGGGTTTGAACCCACGACCCTCTGCTTGAGAGGCGATAGGTCAAACCACTAGGCCACCACGGCTGATGTCCCCGCCGGCCGGCGCCGGATATGGTAACGCTAATCAGATCAATCCGACGTTATACCTATGCAATGTAGATAGGAACTAGACTGGTGACAATTTATATTTCCCTCATTATTAGTTCTATCCTTTTCTAGAATTCTTAGCTCTACCTGAGATCCCATATCCGGCGCGGTGCGATACGTCGGCAAAGCTGCGCTGGCGCTGCGGTTTATGACGCTTTCTGCACATCCTTCAGCGTTTCACTAATATTTCACGCCAGACCCTATCATTTCGCTTTCTTTAATAGGATTTAAAGTGATTGCTTTCCCGTGGAGAATTACTAAAACAACAAAAAAAACATATTAAGTGCAACTTGCCAGTATTGCAGAGCATACGTTTTGGTTAGAATACCCGTAGAGTAGGGTAATTAATAATTATGCGAAGTAACGTTATGCCAATTTCAATTAGGCATATTACGCTACGCCAATTTGATATGTTGTTTAACGTACCTAATATTCTTAATTCAAATTGGCGTAGCGTATAATTATTAATTGGCATTACTGAAAACTCAGAACGTTAATGGGCATAATGTCTACTAACAAAATGAGTCACAGTTACTTGAAATAAAGATTATTATTATTATTATTATGTAAATCGGCATAACGATGAGTTGGCATTAATTATAAAAGCATAATGTTATTTTGTTTGTATTTAAAAGAGTAAATTTAAAAGGTTTTTACAGATAAATCTGAGAAGTGAACTACTAAATTGTCTCTATCTCTTATCACTTCTATGTCGCTACACTTTTGATAGAATGGTCTTGGTCGACTTTTTGGGAAAACTAGTATGGTTATGGTGGTATCCCCTTGCTTTTCACACCGCAGAGCCACAGAATACATAATAGTAGAGCAAGAGTCCGGATCGAGTTTAGCTAGCAATTAGGGTTTTAACGGAGGTGAAATATCGCTAGATGGCGTTAGTATCGTGAGTTTCGTTTGACGTTTGCTAGTGATTAGTAAAATAACTAAATGAGTCAATCGCAAGCAAACGACAAACACAACTTTTATTTATGTAATCTTTTTGTACAATAAAGAGTATAAACAAACAAACAAACATCAAACGGACCTCACGATACTAACGCCATCTAGCGATATTTCACCTCCGTTAAAACCCTTATTGAGAGCGCTGACCTCTCCAGATCGTATTGTTTAACGTTTCTGACACTCGCGATCACAATCAAATGACAGATTTTGTATGAGAAAACTGTCATTTGATTGCGATCGCGCCAGTAACGTTAGGCAATACGGCCTCTGGTCCCTTAGTCGCCTTTTACGACACTCACGGGAAGATGGGCTAAGCTATTCAATAAAAGTTACGTTGTGGTTAAAAAAATGTAAACACGGCAAATAGGTTTCCAAACTAATTATTTCATACACAACCACACAAAGTTGATTATGCATAGGAACAATATTTGTATAACATATTTAATGATTCACTCAAAGAACTAAGCGCACACGTAAATTACGCAACGCAATTTCTTTCACAAATTAGCTCAGTAAAAAGTTGGTTTTTCTTCAGCCATAGCGCGGAAACTTTACGTAATTCAGTTTACGTGTTCGTTACGTGGTTCCTTTTTTATAAATCACTCATGACTAGATAATTAAAATTATGTATCGATGGATCTGCAGTGGCGAAGCTACCGGAGGGCTAGACGGGGCAGTGGCCCGGGGCCCCTCGGACTCTGACTTGCAAACTATAAATGAAAAATCTGGGGTACTTCTTTTAAATTTTAACGATTTTAAATAATGTTTAATAATATTTTCGTAATGTTTAATAATAGGTAAATATCAACAACACAATTAATAACTAGTATGAAAAATTTCGTTGTAAGAACTACAATTAACTAACAACTAACAGCCAAACCAACCATACGAAATCTTTGAGTTTTTTTTCTAGAATGGAACTTTTTTCTGTCAGTTATCTCACATCATCCACGAAGACGCGTAGTTTTGTCAAAATTAGCCATTAATGACATTGTAATAAGTGTTATAAGAACCACGGTACGCGTCATCGTGAACGACTCTACCTATATTTGTATAAATACCAGTTAGAACAGTTCAACATGTGGAACTTAACCTTTTTGAAGATATAGGTACCTATTATTGAAAATTAAATTCAAAATTCAAATTCAAATATTATGTTTTGCTACTGAAATGGAACTACTTTAGATCTGCAACTTTCAAAAACTAAGTAATTTTAGAGGATTATACACAACACAAGATACAGTAATATAATAGGAAACAAAATTAATAAAAACAACATAAATATACCTAACTATAAAAAGAAAACACCATCTAGGAGGCCCTCCTATATAATATTATGTTTATTGCCAGAACAGTCAATACAAAAGGTTTTAGTGCTACAAGATGTTCTTATGTTCTACCCTAATTGAGCGTGCAATATTAAAATATTTTTCTCTCAGCATTTACAATATACAGGAAAACACTATGTAAAATCGCAATTTCTTAATGCTTATTTTCTCCTTATTGTTTAATATTTATTTATTAGATTATTAACATTGCAAATTATTACCTTTATAATGTCAGTTCATTATTAAATCCATTATAAACTCTTTCTAGGAATACGTCGAATTACCAGTTACCCTGTATGGTACAATTCATACCTAAGTTACCTATTCTGAATTGCCCCATAGAGCATTCCATATGAACGGCAAACGTATTGTATTGTTCTTCATACATCTAATGTATATTAACTAAAAGTTATTACATAATTTGGCGTAAAAGGCGAAACCGATTTATTCGTTTGACAAAACAATAAAGGGCAACACACACAGAGAGCGGGCGCGGGTCGTGCGCGGGCCGCGACGGGCGTATTTGCATGGCGGTATATGGAAGCCTTCACACAGAACGCGGGCGCGGGCGCGGGTCGTGCGCGGGCCCGCGCCCGTCGCCCGTCGTCACAAACACGCGCGGGCCGAGCGCAGTTACCAACTCTCAAAAATATTTATCCCTAAAACTTAAGTTAAAAACCCTAAAATTGCTATAATTAATTGGAAATCCCCCTAAAACATGTTAGTATAGGTAGTGCCACAAGAGTTGAAGTGAATGATTACACACACAGCAACATGTCGTATAATGACATCAGGCAGGATTGTAAGTTTGATATACTTACCATTCAGTTTTTTTTTTTAATTTTCCACCCATCGGCTTACTTACATACAAACAATCTCTACTTTACGTCTATGGGAGGTACCCACAAAATGTTTTTTTTTTTTTAATTTTTCATTGTACAAGTATCATTTTGTCGGGATAGTTTTCATTATATATCCGTGCAAATATCAAGAAATAATGTGAAATATAAGAAATACAAAATAAATATAAAAAGCAAAACTTCCCAAAAATCCTTAAAAATACCCCATCCCAGTTATTTACCCCCTAAATTTGAGGGGAAAACCCCTAATTTGGCAGCCGTGCCGAGCGGCAAATGGCCGGTGTTTGTATCGCGCCGCCGCTTTGACACGCGCCGCCTCTGTCAAAGGATGCCGCGTGCGATTTATGGCTTTACCTTCGCACGCGGCGTCCTTTGACAAGTAGGGTTGCAACGATATATCGAATTTTTGATAGTATCGATAACTTTGACTCCACAGTATTGATATATTAGCATTGCCTATCTACAGTGTGTTACTGGGCTACCGGCACCAGGCTTTTTTTTTAAGGGAAGTTAAAGATACGCTATTTCTGTAACTTAACCATTACATAAATTTAAATAATAAAGTAAAATCCACACTGTTAACTTTCTAATAAAAATATAATTGTCAGCCATGTACAGCTAATTAAATTGACAAGTACTATATATAAGTAAATATTATAAATGAGAAAGATTGTGTGCGTGTGTGTGTGTGTGTGTGTGTGTGTGTGTGTGTGTTTGTTTGTTACTCCTTCACACTAAAACAGCATTTCAATGACATTTGGTACGTAGATAGCTGGAATAACATAAAGGCTACTTTTTACAACCTATTATTTAGTTTCACCTGTACCGTTGTCTGTCTGTCCGTCTGTAGTCAAATTCTGCAAGTATATTTTGACCACTTCCAGTAGTCAGATTGACTTGAAATTTGGAATACTTATGTAAATTGTGTAACAATACAATAATCTGGTAGTGACATCCTGGTAGTTCAGCCAGGATCGTCTCCGCAGCACGGAACTCTTCAACGGTTAATAGCATCGACTTGAAATATGTTATGCAAATGTAGTTTGTGTGGTTGCAAGACTGTCAACAAAAAGTACAGTCACAAAAAAAAGCTTTTATAAAAAATGTTTTTTTTTTTACCAAAAAACTTGCAAGTTAAATTTGACCCACTTGCCGGCATCCGATTGAGCTGAAATTTAGCATGCATGTGTAAATCGGATGACAATGCATTATTATTATGTCATGAAGCTGATCTGATGATGGAGCTGGAAGGTTTTGTAGTCGGTTCCATTTATTGTTATTTTTTTTATTTGTTTGGAGTCGGTTTTACTTTTTTGTTAACCACATATATCTCGCGGTACTGTAATAATTCTGTGTCGAGTTGACAAAAATGTATCCATTATAAGTTTACGTAGATAGTGTAACTTTATTACTAATAGTACATTACTGCAGAGGCCATGAAGTAAGGGACGAGTTCGGGGTAGAATAAAACGAGTCCAGCAATCCCTGTTCTGGACGAGGTTTGTATAGTGCTTTTCTCAAACAATGTGAGGAAATATTTCATACATCCATCCATCCGTCCGTCCGTCGGTCCGTCCCATCCATCCGTCCATCCATCCATCCATCCGTCCATCCATCCATCCATCCATCCGTCCGTCCATCCATCCGTCCGTCCATCCATCCATCCATCCATCCGTCTATCCATCTGTCCGTCCGTCCGTCCATCCATCCATCCATCCATCTGTCCGTCCGTCCGTTCGTCCGTCCATCCATCCGTCCGTCCGTCCATCCGTCCGTCCGTCCGTCCGCCCGTCCGTCCGTCCGTCCGTCCATCCATCCGTCCGTCCGTCCGTCCGTCCGTCCGTCCGCCCGTCCATCCATCCGTCCGTCCGTCCGTCCATCCATCCGTCCGTCCGTCCATCCATCCATCCGTCCGTCCGTCCGCCCGTCCGTCCATCCATTCATCCGTCCGTCCGTCCGTCCGTCCGTCCATCCATCCATCCATCTATCCATACATCCATATATCACATCGCATCGCATCGCACTATCGCAAATGCTTACAGAGTAGTGGTGGTTGGCTGTTCGTAATTTTTCCTTTGTCAGTTTAATCTTAGTAAGCAAATTTAAAAAGTTAGAGCAGCGGACAATAATGGATTTTCATACATACTTCATGGCCTAGGCCAAGAAGTTATGTAGGGAGGTGGTAGGGAGCCATAAATGAGAAGCTTCATGTCTCCATTTCGTGACATTAACGCATACATTTCCGAGCATGTTTGAGAAAATAAAATTATTCTTATTCTTATTATTGGTTCTAGAACTGTTTTCATTTGTACTCCAAAAGTCGCCAGATAAACCATTTTTTTAGTCAAAACTTTTTTTGGTCGCTAATATTTAAGCAAAAGCCGTCACTTCTAGGGATAAAGTCACTAAACTGGCAACATTGATAGCCGCTGCGGGCCCGTCGCGGGTCCGACCCGCGCTCTGTGTGAATACAACGAACCGCGCGGCTCCCGCGGCGGACACGACCCGACCCGCGCCCGCTCTCTGTGTGTGTTGCCCTTAAAGGTAACGAAACAAACCGGACCATCCGTTGGGTGCATGCTAGGGTTGCCAACTGAGTTCACAGGTTTTTTTTTGGTAATATCAAAAAGTTATTTATGATATAAGTTATAACTATATGCAAACTAAAGCAAAAATAAAATAAAAACAATAAACTAAAAACTACCACTCCGCGTCGTACCCGGCTCAAAAGTGCCCATAACCTCAGCTTATTTTTTAATAAATATTCCATTTTTTTCGCTGACTAACATACTTACTTCTTGTTTAATACCTAATTAAGTTGTCATCCAATCTACACATGTTAAAAAATGTAAAAACCACATAAAATTGAGGGGTACGGATTGTGATCTTATGGCATATCACATCAATTATCAGATCGTACTTTCTGGGTTGCCAAATACGTGGTTGTACATTAACCGCACCCATTCTCGTATTGTACATAAATTATTAGGTCGTACATTTTGGGTTGACAATTGCAGGGCGTACATCAACTGCACCCACAATACACTCATAAGTCTCGCAGACGAAGCTCTCTCACACGTGAGGTTGTAGAGCAGAGTAACATGGTATAACATGGTATTATATTTTAGGGCGAAAATAGCTTCCAAACTTTACGCGTACAAGCGGACAGAGGCCGTATTGTCTAACGTTTATGAAGCTCGCGATCAGAATTAAATGACAGTTTTTGTATGCGAAATCTGTCATTTGATTGCGCGTTAGGCAATACGGCCTCAGTATTAGTAATATAAATAATTAATTACGTAAAAACTTTTTTCAGTCATCCAAAATAGACTTGAAGATTAAAATACATATATTATATTTTGTTTTGGATTTTTTTTTACGTAGGTACATATTAAGTTTCTATACCATTTTAAGACGTTTAGCAGTAGTAAACACCTCTTGCAGTTTCAGACTGTCAGCCCTATGCGCCCGCGACTCGTCGGGCGAGTTCCGCGCCCGCGCGCTGCGCAAGCGCCGCGTGCCTTAGTCAGTCGAGCTCGGGCCGTCGCGTGCGCCAGACGTGCCTCTGTGCGTGACGAATGAAACAGTGCTGTAGTGCAACCGTGAAAAGTTAACTGACACAACTGTGTTTCCTCTTATTCTTGGATATTTAAGCAGACAGTACGATTACTAAGGTATGTTAAGTTAAAGTTTAAAGGGTGATCTTGAGTTCTCCCTCCTTAAAAGGGCTAGTCTATTCTTAAGCGAAATTGCGAAAAGCAATTTAATTATAATACGGTATTACGGTTATTGCGTGTTTTGTAACAGTAATTTGTTTTTATCAATTTAATAAGTCAATCTCTCCGGCCTTGGCGGAGGAATGTGGCGAAGAAAAGGTCTGCGCGGACCTACCTAAGTTATTGAACTAGCGCGGCTAGGTAGGTACGAAACTTAAGTAAAGCTTGACTTAAACTTGAAGTTCTTTAATCTATGTAATTTAGTACGAAAATTACTCAAGAAAGAGTAGCGATTTTATAAAGACATTTAACGTCCAATTTTTTTTATATTTACATTAGCACTTTTTTTAGTATCACACACACTCACATAAGCAGCTCAATTCATTCACATGTTTTACTATTGAAAATCTTAGAAAAATCATTTAGTTCAGAAAGAAATCTTGTAGGTAATTTAATTAATAATAAAAACTGAATATATTTATTAAATTGCAGCATTTCTTCGAATAATTAGGTTTATATAAAATAATGCCCTGTTGGGACGTAGCGAAAGTATTAATTGAATACAGTTAATATAAGTAACTACAAGCAACCACAAAAATATCGTACGGCCAAAGTTACAAAAATATGTACTTATACACGACTTTATTGGCGTATTATTAAGATCGTGTATACAATTTTTTGTAACTTTGGCACTAACGAAGTCTTTATACTTAACTGTACCTACATGTTAACATATTAAGTTAAGATAGAACGAACAGTTGACTGGATAATCCTAGAGTTAATTGCAGAGTCAGCAGTCAACATTCTAATAGGCCATAGCCCATAAGCAACAATGCATTGCCTTGGTCACACCACAAACCAGTTCTTAACCAACACTGACAGGTAATCGGGCGGATTACACAAACTTCTATAACAGACTCGTTAAGTTCCAGGGCACCTAATCTATACAAAAAGATTAGTTTACCTAACTTAACTAATATTGGATATTTAAAAAAAAAATATCACGGGTCACTAGACAAGACACTAATAATTAAACCAGTCCTAAAGTAAACAAAGCTTGTGTTTTTAGTACCAGGCAATGGATACACATATAATATACCTACATAAATACGCATATTAAACATAAAACACCCAACACTCTGATCGCACCCGGGACCTCATAAGCTTCGTGGTCAGTTTTTCTACTCACTGGGTTATTTGCGTTATTTAATAGTTACCTATAAATACTTAATGTACCTATAACATTATTTTTAATTCATCATCATCAACCAGAAAACATTCAGTTCATTAGTTATGTTCTCCCTCATCGAAAGTCTGTATTTAATTTTAGAAATTCTTAATTTTGAGGAATTTTCAGGGGAGAAATAAGCCAAAGCCATAAGATAAATAATAGCTAATGTCAATCTTGTAGAGTGTAGCTTTTTGTCTATAGATGCAAGAATTTGAAGAATCATGCAGTTCAATAGCTTAAGGAGATAGTTGAGATTACCCTCCAGCATAGGGTCACAAAGAAATATTCAGATTAATATCTTTCAAAAAGATGTTAACGGACTACTTTTGATTCATCTATTGGTCTTAATTGTCTACTTAACTTGTATTTGGTGGCCGAAAGAAAAACCACTGTTAATTTCCCTGAAACTTCAAAAATACCACCACCAATATCCCTCAACTGTAAAGTTGTTGTTTAACAGTTCAAAATCTTTAGAGAACTGGTATTAAAAATATTATCTAGCCTACTTCTGCTTCTTATTGGTAGAACCACACGTTCAAAAGGAAGTTCATTTCGGTCAGACGCCTCAGATATGAGTTGGACGTTTTTACCTGGCCGCAGTACCGAAATGATGACTTAATTTTCTGCTTCCTTGGTAGCATTAGTCGAGTTTTTTGCATTGCCAAATAGGCTAATGTCATTTGGATGTGTACTTCGGACACTGGTAGATCCCTTAAAGTTCTTCATTCGGAAAACTAACGGTTGTGATGGCTCTCATCATCATCATCATCATCATCTCAGCCGTAGGACGTCCACTGTTGAACATAGGCCTCCCCCACAGACCTCCAGTTGCCCAAAACTCTAAGTCTACTCGTGATGGCTCTATGTAAAGTAAATTGTTTGCCAAACAAACAGCTTCGGACTAGTTTCCCTTGTAAAAAATAACTGCCAAAGTGGCTGATCGAGGGGAGCTAAGAGGGTCAACCTTTCCTCCCCCTAAATCATCCGAACCTTTCTGTGACACAACATACAACGAGCTTAGCTTACAGAGACATCCTCAGTTGTGACACTATTTACCAAACTGACAAGAGTTTAAATAATTTATTGAATCATGCGTTACTTTGCGGAGGTCCATATCAATGAACTAAAAGAATTTCCTTGCTCACCCGCGACCTTACGACAGCTAAGCTTATGCAAAATATGCGTGTTCAAGCAGTTCCTCCACCTCCACACTGTAAGAACACACACAAATCACACAAACCCATCTATCACCACCACCACACTACACTGACGCGTTTCGAACTCAACCAGAGCTCATCTTCAGAGTGACACAACCATACACCATGCTACCAGACTGGAGGTGGAGGAACTGCTTGAACACGCATATTTTGCATAAGCTTAGCTATCGTAAGGTCGCGGGTGAGCAAGGAAATTCTTTTAGTTCATTGACAAGAGTTTCTATGGGCGAGTAGGTACACGAAATATCAGGTCGGTATTTCCATGTCGGTATTGTACGGCCGGTAACTAGTGTCAACCATCCTCAACGGGGTCAAGACCCTCGCAAACTACAAGCGTGGTGGACCACACTTTCAACTACTATGTACTATACTATAGTACATAGGGGGCATTCAAATTACATCTCATTTAGAGGAAGGGGTAGTGAGTCTCGGATTTGAACGACCAAAATAATTGTGATTTTCATAGTAATACGTGTGCCAAGGAGGGCAATAAAACAGTGTGTGGTAATTTATATATGGATGGCCCCCCAAACATTACACATGGTTCACAAATTTAAAACAAACTTCTTCTTAGGCCACCACGGCTTTTTCCTTTTGTTTTTTTTCTTCCCTAAAAGTACTCACTGAAAATAAACCACGCTCGTATATTTCTGACCTATTTTAAAATGAAACACACTCGCATCTTTCTGACCTATATTTAAATAAAACACACTCCCATCTTTCTGACCTATCTTAAAGTCAAACAAACTTGCATCTTCCTGACCTACCTATCTTAAAATGAAACACACTCGCATCTTTTTGACCTATCTTCAAATGAAACACACTCGCATCTTTCTGACCTATCTTAAAATGAAACACATGCATTTTCTGACCTATCTTAAAATGAAACACACTCGCATCTTTTTGACCTATCTTAAAATGAAATACAAGCATTTTTCTGACCTACCTTGACATTTAAAACTATATTTATGTATTTTCTGTTAAGTTTAATCGATCGAATTCTTCTTAATAATGTTGATATTAACTATAATCATGGAATAATAAACACTTTTTCCTTTCAAACATCTAATCTTGGACTCGACTTTAATATTTTTGAATTATGCAATACTGTGAAGTAAAGCCGGAGAGTATACACAATACATCCCACCTGTCTATAACTTATGATATTATCTGGTCTAGACTCTATACATTCGACTAAACCTTTAGGCTAAGCAGTAAACTCATATAACCACGGCATTTATTGGTTACGTTGTCATAGAGTAACTTACAGGTCTTGAACATCGAATATACAGGCTTATTATATTTACTTAAATCTTTTTAGCTTCTTCTGTACATACCCTTAGTTTAATTGGGGAATAAAAACTAAGAAAAAGTCTCTATAGGGACTTCATAAGATTAGCTTTTATTCGCGGCATTTGCTTGCGGAAAATTAAATTATAGCCATGGATCGGACTAGCATCATTGTTTGTAATATAGTGGACATGTGACATGACTCTAAAATGAATTAATTTCTTACCTGAGATTTTGAGTTGGGAGCCATTGTCATTGTTTACAGTAGAAGTGTTTCGGTTCCACCTATGGTTCCACTTGACAATAACGGTATAATAACTTTTCTCAAAAATGGTATGAAATGTTGCCATTACGTCATCAAAAACGCCGTTAGAAAAGTAACGCATCCTGGAGACTAGCTGCTATATTGATTAGTAACGGGTTCCTTTAAAAATGTGGAACCGTCAAAAGCTAAGGTGTAGTTTTGAAATGGGTCCGGCATCATTATCATCATCATAACACATCAACCAGCATCATCATCACATACACCGTCATCATCATCATCATCATCACCAGCATCAGCACTATATCATCATCATCATCACTATTATCGTTATCATCATCATCATCATCCTCACCATCATCATCATTTTTGAGAAAATACTATACAAGCTTCGACCAGTAATCACCATCCTGGCCTCGTATCATTGATGGCCTCACATGGCGGTTTTCTAGCGATGCATGTTCTTAGACATGTTTGATCAAAATCGGTTCAGCCGTTTTTGAGATATTGAACTTTGAAGTGACTAAAACCGGGGTTTTCCAACATTTTGTTTGTTATTAATTATTGATTGTGTAATATTAATGATCAAATAACGTCGTTTCTAATAAAATTTTACTGATATGAGTCATTTGAACACGTCATCAAATTATAGTTATTAATTTATGAAGAAAATTCTTCTTATTGCTATAATCTCGAAAAAATTAAGTTAGGTCTAAAATAAGGCTCAAGTTTTAACTGTCTCTAGGGTTCCCCTCAAAAAGAGAGAAGAAACCATTAAGTATATCGGTCCAACTTCCAACTCGGTACACAGGCATTCATACCTAAGGTTGTAAAAATATTTCCAAAGGGCTTGGGTTAGATTTTTTTTTCATTGTTATGGATAAAATGATCTCACACATCCTGTTGCCTAATAGATGACACCCTGCTGCCACCTCTTTTGCTAATGACATAAGATTAACAATGGCATCTTCTGGGGCAATGATAAGCATTGGGACGTTTTCCTTACAAATATTTTAATATATATAGGGTTAAGGAAAATTGCGTTTAATGGAAAGTTAGAACAGTTTACCCGCTAATTTGCTCTAATTCCAAGGAGCTGTTCTGGTATGCAGACTTAACCTAACTGTAACCAGCTGCGTGAAGTAGCGACACATCTAATGACTTGCACTAAAGTGCGACTAAATGGACGACTTAACCTGTCATCATACTACACTCTACGAGGAGTTGACATTGACTTATCTTTTATACTAGCTGATGCCCGCGACTCTGTCGGCGTAGAATTCGTTTATCGCTATCCCGCTGGAACTAAGAAATTTTCTGGGATAAAAACTATCCTATATCCTTCCCCGGGATTCAAACTATCTATATACTGAATTTCATTGAAATCGGTTCAGTACACATATAGTATAGATTGGATGAGTAAAGAAGTTAGCAAAAAAGCTTGTATTAAAAATTATTTTTTTAACAGAAAGTTATATCGGGTGTGTTTTTAAAAGTCGCTGAACTAATGTTATTCAGTTAAACGAGGACGATCTATATTTTAATTTTTTGCTCGTATTACAGGCCACACCCGGTATTTACTTATTTATTATTGGTAGAGGAAAAAGCTCCTTACCATCTCCTGTGGAAAGTGGTACATGCTCTCAACCTAGTAATATTACTCTGGGAAACTTACGTGTTTCCTTATAGGTTGGATCATTGGGAATTGCTGAAGGGCTCCTAAGGTGAATTTTATGGTTGCAATTGCCGATTTTAGTGCCAATAATAGGGCCACAGATCCAAGTAGCTTCTGGCTTCTAATCACGGCGTAAACCAGGCAGTTCAACTAAAATTCTGTGATTTCTCTAAATTCTCATGGACAGAATATTCGACGTCTTCATTTATGTTATACTAGCCTTTTGGCCCCGACCTTCTGTGTAGAGTTTGTTTACCGCTATCCCGCAGGAACTATGCAATTTTCGAGGATAAAAACTATCCTATGTACTTCCCCGGGACTCGAACTATATGTATACCGAATTTTATCTAAATGCTTCAGAGGTTTAGACGTGGTGTGGTAACAAACAAACTTACGCATTTATAACATCAGTGGGATAGGATGGGATGAGAAATACATGTGCAGTTCAAAACTTCATGTCTCTAGAGACGTAGCGCTTGAGGTTTTGGAATTTAAAGTTACAATAAATTCCAATACAATTAGAATATCGGGATTAAATTTTTTTTTGTTTGTTTCTTAAATCTGCAATCAACCACTTGAGTCATAATCTCATAATCAGATAGTCTGAATTTTATCAACTTACGTGGGGTATTCCAACAAACACACTCCCACTTGACTTACAAAAAGACCCTTCTAGTGTCTCTGATCTAACTGCAGTATCTGCCATCTATTCAGCCTTGATGTGTCACTACTTTTGTCAATCCTGTCCCTGGCTAGTTGGTTTGTGTGCTTCTGGAGCCGATGCTTGTATTAAGTGCAATACTTGTTGATCTCCTCTTTAACCGTTGGCATATTTAAATATTCATGTATCTCTTGTTTCTCACAAACCAGTGTGCATGTGAGAACACTCTTAGGACATTGTTCTGAAACCTTTGTAGGATCTCCAGGTTGGAGTTACTGGCAGATCCCCAGAGTTGAATGCCATATGTCCAGATGGGTTCTATGATGCATTTGTATACTAACAACTTGTTGGTTAAATTTTTAAATGAAACAAACTGACTAATCACACGTAAACTTTTTTTTTACATACATATAACTGATCGTGATTGACCCCTATCTCACCTGATGTTAAGTGTAGATGAGGCCAGCCTTGCAGAGCCCTACATTGTAATTAGCCGAAAATACAGACTGACAAACAAACATACACAAACACAACCAAACTGTCAAACTGAGAAAATTCAAGCACGGTCAAAGGTTGTTAAAAAGTTGCATGAAAGAGAAACGTAACAAAATGAAATAAATACAAACAGATAATAAAAAATAAGAATCAGATGATATTAAGGTATTGAGTGTTAGAGAAACTTACATCCGAAAATGATATAAAGCAAACCACATCAGCCCTATCAATGATTTTGATGATTGAAACGTGACACGCTACTACCATTTCTTTCAAACACAATGATGATGACCTTCTTGATATCGATTCAAATCTTCATTCACATTAAGATAGTCGTCACATCACTTTTGTTATCAATAAGTAATGAGGGCTATCGTTTTTTGTCTCACTAGATGGCGCACTGTTGCGTGAGGTTTTTAAGTATGGCTTTCAAGGTCTGTTATTACGGGTGTGAAAACAAAGTTTAGATTAAAATCATATTTAATACACCTTAAAACCGTACCATAAAAATATCGAGCACGCCACAGTGTTGAATAGTCCCGTTTTGTTCGGAAAAAAAGGAGACAAGGTTTCCGAAAGACAAAACTGTCTCAAACACAGACATTCATTGCCCCGGAACGTGTATTTGCCATAATTAATTTCAGATATTGCAAAATATTCACAAAATTATTCTAATCCATACTAATATTATAAATGCGAAAGTAACTCTGTCTGTCTGTCTGTCTGTCTGTCTGTTACGCTTTCACGCCTAAACCGCTGAACCGATTTTTGATAAAATTTGTACAGAGATAGAATAGACCTTGGGAAAGAACATAGCTATCTTTTATCGCGAAAAAAAGGCTTTAAGGGGTTGAAATAGGGGATGAAAGTTAATATGGTGAAAGTTCGTCGCCGTCGAAGGTAAAACGATGAAATTTGGTATTTAGGCCCTCATAAGAAATAAATCGATATTTGTTTGAGATTTTTTGAAAATTCGACCTGTGAGGGGATGAAAGTTTATATGGAAGATCGCCATTGTCGAATATAAATCGATGGTTCTTTATGAAACTTGACATTTGGGCACGTTATAAGAGATAAATAGATATTTGTACGCGCGTTTTTTAAAATTCTTCCTGTGCGGGGTGAAATAGGGGATGAAACTTTTTTTTCGACTGGATGGCAAACGAGCAAGTGGGTCTCCTGATGGTAAGAGATCACTACCGCCATAAACATCTGCAACACCAGGGTATTGCAGACTTTATATGGAAGATCGTCATTGTTAAAGATAAATCGATGGTTCTTTGTGAAACTTGGCATTTGGACATTATAAGAAATAAATAGATATTTGTTCAAGCGTTTTTGAAAATTTTACCGGCGAGGGCATGTTAGCAGAGGAGATGATGCAGTGCCCTTAAACTCATAGCAAAATGCACGCAATGTGGGGTCATTATAGATGGCTTACTGACTTAGACAGTCAGACATGAAAAATTATGATTTTCAGATTTTTCTATTTATTGTGCTATGTAAAAGCTGCCTTTGTGCAAAAAAAATCCAAGTTTCTAGGACAGCCGGAAGTGCTCTATAACTTCTTCTGTTAAGGCGATTTATATGGACACACATTTTAATGACTGTAGCTTTTGATTGCCTTGACTTAGAAGTTTCATTTTTTCACAGCTTTCGGACTATTGACCTGAGTTTAGGGTTTAATCTCAAATAATCTCAATTCGATACCGATATTCCGCGCGTTTACGAGATAGAGGATCTTGACAGACAGACGGACGGACGGTAAGCAAGGTGATCCTATAAGGGTTCCATTTTTTCCTCTTGAGCTACGGAGCCTAAAAAACATTTTTTCCGGCGTTTTTCAAATTTCGACCTATTTATCTACTTGAAAATATGGGGATGATAGTTTTTAAGGAATTCCAAACAAATTTACTATAAGTATGTTTATCGAAAATATGTGTCGCTATGCTTAGTAAAAATGCCTTAGTTAATTATAATCCTACCCTCCTAGCTTACAATAAAGGACGTAAGGTGTCAAGAGTTCAGTATGAAGAATAATAATGAGTCCTTTTGTGTTGTAAGTGTATAATATATATTTGTCCTGTTGTTGCGGACTAATTTTTATTTTTAATTTTATGTTTATTTTATATTCAATTTTATCGTCTTGACATTGTACCTAATTTTAACTTTTTGACCATGTTTTACCAGGATTATTATTATTATTTTTTAAATTTAATTCTATTTTATTTTGGCTGACAATGTTTTTAATTTACCGCTATCATATACCTATTACTATTATTATTATTTTGTATACAATGTGACGATCCTTTTGTGAATTTCTTATAATTACCTGACATGTATTTATAATGTATTTTTTCATTAGGTAATAAATAAATCTAATCTAATCTAATCTAATACACATCATATTGCTAAAATGTGGCTACCCGCAAAATATTTTTGTTTTATCAAAGAACATGGATATATGAATGGACGGAAGAACAAAAATAAATAGTTTATATTTATAGCAATGTATTAAAATAGGTTATTTTCAGTAAACTGTGGAAGTTTCTATGTGCTATTATTGGCAGAATAGTTATCCTAAATAAATTAAATACTTTCCAAAGTTATTATTCCACGCGGACGAAGTCACGGGCAAAAGCTAGTTATAAATAAATCCGCGTAGCTCACCTAAAAACTATGAGATTTGACATTTCGGAGACCTCACGCTACACTAGCGCCTCTAGCGGCGAATTCATACGCGATAGCCCTCATTGAGTACTACTAATAATAAAACTAATGCTGATGCAGTTCAACAGACAACTTGCATAGACATGGGCGCCGGTAGGATTATTTTCAGATGGGTGCGTTGCATCTCGCATCTTAATTATAGGTTTCATTCTGTACCTTAGTTTTGTTTTATGCCTTTTCTTTTACGTGCAAGTCACTCCTTGCACCCCCATCCCGGCGACCATGCCTATAGATTCTGAGGCGATTAAAATTTACCGTTTAAGTGCTATTGAATTTTTATGTCAACAGGGGTATAGACTATCCACTTTTGATGATGATGTCCTGTTGTCCCTCAGGGACATAGGACTCGCGGTAGAAAACGTAAGGAAAGAATAAGCTGCTCGTTTACAAGTGGTCAATTTTTAATGAATTTGATTGTATTGATTTTACAATAAAAAACTTAAAAACCCTCCTACTTGCACAACCATTTAATAGATCTCCATATTATTATACATCAACTCTATTGATTATCTACATACTTATTGGAAGATCAATTTTATCGTCAACTTACTGGTTATAAAAACTGTACATGCCCTAGTGATAAACCTGTCTCCAAATTAAATAACATGTAAATCGGTTCAGCGATTTAAGCGTAAAGAGGCATAGGCATAAGGAGACAGTTACTTTTGAATTTATAATATTGCTAAAGAAGGAAGTACTTAATGATACGGATAACAATTGAAAATTAACCCTGGTTTTCAGGGCAAACACGAATTTTTTTTTTTTATTACAGTTGTGTCTTGGAATTATGGGTCAGAATACTTTGAGGTATCGAACCCAATCGACCATTCCAAACAAGCAGATGATCGCAAAACCAATGAAACATATCGTAACAAACCCAATCGTCTGAATCTTTGTGTTGCTGAAAGCGAAGGTCAAAAGCAAAAGTAGGACCGGAATTAGAAGCCTCGTTTATCAATCAATGAGTAATCAAGCTGTCGAATAGATACGTGATTTCTGCGGAGGCGCGGGATCGCTAACGTCCTTCCGACACTCAATTACTTCGTGGTTATTGTTTATTCGTCTATTTAACATTATTTGTTTCATTAAACTGGTGGGGATTATCAGTATCTTTGTTATTGTCATTGTTAGCAGCTTTTGTCTAACTTTGTTTTTAATGATTTCAAAAATGGGGAGGTTCTATGTTTGACTGTATGTATTTTGCATTGTCAGATTTTGCAAGTAGAGTCGTGCAGGTTTAGGTAAGTTACATTGAATTGAAATCCCAGGGTCAGCAAACACTTTCATTCAATTTGAATTTTCTAACAAAACATATTTTAAGTTTATTATTATTTCGTGTTTTCACACTGTATGAATTGGATGTTGAAATGATTTTTCTATGAAATAATTCTTTTCAAAATTATGGTAGTGTGTAAAACTTCTTTCTTGACAATTGTATCACCTGTACTGATCTCTAAAGCATATAACGACGTCATTATCAGCATCAAAAGTAACATCCCCAAATAACATTACAGGTAGTGCATTAATAATTACATTAGATACCAGTTCAATTATACTCTTGATATAATTAATACTCTTTATAATTATAATATTTTTGATTATGATGATGGAACCAAGAGATGTGGTCACCAGTTCAATTATATTTGCAAATGAAGTAAGAGCATCTCTTAAACTGTACCTATGTATTTTATTTAAAACATCAACGGCACGGCTACCGATGGTTCTCCCTGACCGAGACGGACATTAGCCACACATTTGGCAAGAGCGTAGCAAATTGCCCACAAAGCACTATAAAACAGACAATGAAACAAAATGTGATGGTCTATGGAAATGAAATAGAGCACAGATGGAGAGATTAACTTAACAGTGGTAAACTATATAAAAGAAAACAAATAGGCACAAGAAAAGTAAAAAACAGAAACTACATGATACGTAAAGATGTAGTGGCCAGCGTCGCTCATTTGCTTAAAAGATAGGATTATATGAAGATTGTCTTGTCTGCCATTGGATTAAAGGAAAGTGAAAAGCAGGTTACAAATTTGAGTGAACCAAAAAAATTGTTGGTGCGGGTGCTATCTTGTGTAAAATGAAATGATATTATAAACTACAGTAAGTTTTTTAACCGCACTAAGGTTAAAGTCCCTAATAAAGACCAGTCGGGTGCCAAATTTCAGCATTGGTATCTATGCCATTAACCAGCCATATAAATGAGATTGCTAAACTCAGAGAAACCACGGCCTTGGTTAACGTGACCTCTAAGTATGTTGTTGCTGCTAATCATCAGAGTAGCCTTGAATTTGTATAGTAGACCAAGTTAAGACTTACTGAATCAAACAGTGTAATTGAATTGATTCTTCATGTCTCAGTTCCGCCTCGAAGCGTAGCCTTGATATGAGCACCATTGCATTGGGGATACTATGTGTTTCAATGAGCAAGATAGGATTTAATGTTTTTTTTTTCGTTCTCCGCTAGGAAAAAAGGCAAAGGCTTAATACTATACAGCTATGTCAAGACAATTTCACTCGGTACCTGTGAATTTCAGAGTTACTAACTGTGTAAATGTCTAATTTTGTGAATAAAGAAAATATTGTAAGCTTGTTTCTGAATTTCGATTGTTTTTTTTTTTTTTTTTATTGGCGAGAAACTGGCGAGCGAGCTGTCAGCACAACCAATCCTAATGCTCATTGAAACGCATAGCGAAATCAAATTCAAAGATCTTGATAGTACCTCTACCTATCCAAAATTTAAACCAGTATTATGATTGGCAGTTGAACTGCTTCAGTGGTACCCCTGACAACTGTCGTAAGCAGTGTCAAATTGTCATAACATATCCAAATGTCAAAAGGAATTTACGAGCTGTCAATTTCAAAATTATGACCAAAAGAAATACGTTAGTATTTGGCAATACTGCTACAAAATTAAAGCTTTAGGCCATGCCTCGTCTCAGACTCGCGATTACGCGCCCGGACACAATTTATGATATTGTCCAATTATGTTGTGTAAAAAGTGACCTATTAAATCAATTTTTTATCATGTATCATGTTCTTGGCGGTCACTATTATTCGGTTGGATGATTTCCTTATTGGCTGCTGTAGGACCAACTTGGACATCAGATACTACGTTTAAATAATTGAAAGAAAGAAAGAAGGAAAGAAAAACATTTATTCGTGACATTTTTACAAATAAAAGAAAAAGAAAAAAGGAAATAAATTTTGTCACGAAATGGTCCCAACTCAGCATGATGTCAACCTTGCGGCCGACGCTGGTCTTCCGTTGGAACCATTTAAGCGTTAAAAGAACACAACAGCAGTGAACTCGACAACTAAAACAATTTTTTTACAATACACAAAACTAGTAATTTACAACATAAAAATATACCTTAACTACACAAAATATAAATAAAAGAAAAAAGAGAATAATATGCACGTCTGTATAGGCCTATTGCCTTTGCCAATAATTCAATTATTGACGTGGCATTAAAAAAAAAAGAAGAAAAAAGTACTCTGTGCTATAGACGTGGCATGGATGGATTCATAGTTCGTGCAAAAAAGAATGAGTTCCGAATAATCCATTACCATTACAATAAAATATCAATGTAAATTGCCTCTGTATTCAACTGAATCCATGGGTATTGTTTGATATTTTGTTCCCTCCATTTTTTTTTGTTTCGGAGGATGATTATCCGGTGAATTATAACAATAATTGTCGTGGTAATTATGGGTGTGTATGACATCATACAAAAAGTCTTTAGTGCGTATCCTAATGCGGATAATATGTACAATGCGTCACTTTTTGGTGTCACGTTGATTGAATTCCCGAAGACGAAAAATATAACAATTGAAAATAATTTTTGCTATATTGTTGAATAATAATGAATGGGATAATTATCTTGTTAATTTCCAACCCTGCTTTAACAACACCCGATGTAAAGTTCCTGTCAATCTGTTAATTTGTGTGACAGTTATTTACGACGCCATGTTTATTTATTGTTTGATCAAACAGAGACAGCATCACTCATAGTAACAGGAACTTAACAGAGATTTATCAAACAAAGTGTTATAGTTTGGCTTTGTTAAATCTTTTTTTTATTCGACTGGATGGCAAACGAGCAAGCGGGTCTCCTGATGGTAAGAGATCACCACCGCCCATAAATATCTGCAACACCAAGGGTATTGCACAGCGTTGCCAACCTAGAGACCTAAGATGGGATACCTCTTATGCCAGTAATTTAACCGGCTGTCTTACTCTCCACGCCGAAACGCAACAGTGCAAGCACTGCTGCTTCACGGCGGGATTAGCGAGCAAGATGGTGGTAGCGATCCGGGCGGACCTTGCACAAGGTCCTACCACCTGCAATAATCTGTCATCTGTCAAACATGTTTGTTTCTGAACATCTGCATTCTTTTAACTTAATAAATAATTTAAACAGAAACCTTTTAAGAGTATTTTTTCATCATCATCATCATCATCAGGCGGAAGACGTCCACTGCTGAAGACGCAGCTTCCCAATGGAAATGTAGTAAAACGAATCCCTATCTCACCTGATGAGGCCAAAGGTGTTCTCACTGGTTCAGTATAAGCCTATTCACTCTAGCCTTAATGTAATTAAGTTGTTATTGAAGTAACATCCTAATACGACTCTGATTCCGAATCCCTTAATGATCCAAGATCTTGTATTTAATACGCCAGCTTCGAAGTCCAAATATGGCCTTACTATGCATAATGTGAAATTTATAGCTTAAATACATTAACGTTATGTTTTATGTCTATATCTGTTGAACTAAACGTAGGCGATTCATTAAGTTTACAGATGTTTTCGCTTAGTGATTGTTTGATTGCACAATTAAGTCCTTCAGAAAGGGTAATGTGCGAAAACAACTTTATTATGTAAATAAAAGATGGTTAATTGAGGGTCGTAAATGCTTACGTCGGTATTTTCGAAAGCGATAACAAGCTGTATCGCTTTTATATCGAATGTTCTTCGGAGAGTGATCCTTTATTAGGATGTTCATCACAATCAGGAATTTTGCAAAGATAATTCAGACTGTGTGTTTTTTTATCATTTTTTAAAGTTAATTCTGGACGCCTTTCTGCGCAGCGTCAGAGATCGCCCAAGACAGGGTCGAGTGGAGGACATGGGGGGAGGCCTTTGCCCAGCAGTGGGACACCTGTATAGGCTTTTAAATAATAATAACAATTAGTATATACAATCAAACTGTTCAATTCTTGAACCAACGTGGAACATTGTCTATGGGACTACTCAATGGGACTAGTGGGACAGACGGGCACTAAATGCCTATTTCGCCACTTTTTGAAACATCTCTCTTTACTCGGATGAAACAAACAGAGACGGCATCTGTCACATAAAATTTATGATTGAGTGCAACCGGGCACGGTCTTTCATTATTAAAAGTTCAATATCTCAAAAACGGCTGAACCGATTTGGATAAAACATACCCTAGGAACCATCGCTAGAAATCCTGCTTTCAAATAAAAAAATCCGCATTCAAATCGGTTCACCCGTTTAAGAGGTACGGTGCCATAGACAGACAGACACTAGACACACATATAGCGGTCAAACTTATAACACCCCTCTTTTGGCGTCGGGGGTTAAAAAAGAGATAAAAATAAGATCATGCAATTTTGGTACCTATTTATACCTATTTATACAAATTAGCGTTTGACCTTCTATTTCACCTGATAGTAGATAACTGAAGATGTGGAGTGGGCGAAGTTGCAGGCTATTATACATTCTGTGCTTAAGATCTTCAAAACTAATATGTTATATTTCAGTTAAACTCCTGTCGTTTTATCGTAGTGTTGAAATAATTCGATTTTTGACCTAGAATACTGACAGGATGTGTCTAAGGTCTCATTATAATTTAGAATCGTGCGCAGCGAAGTCGCAATTGCTAACGTAACGTTATTCCAAAAACGAAAGCGCGTAAATAATAAGAATCTGAGCATTAAAAACGTAAAAAATGTTTTGTGGATATAATTTCCTAATAATGGTGTAGTCTAGTGCGCTAAAATCTTGAATTGTTAGGCAATTAGTTATTTAGTATTGGTTTCTTAAGGTCACATCACGTTAATTACTTCATCAACAAAAGTTGTTAATTTAACACTTTTAACTAACGTGACTTGTTTAATGGCAAAGAAGTCATCTGCGAGGCCGTGGATTGGACGCCAGCTAGCAGCGGGGCGGACAGGCGGAGCGACGAGCGATTTCTTCTTCAATGCATGTGTTGACCACTGTACGGCGAGCGTCTCAGTCACACAATGAACAGGCCCTGTACAACGAAGTGCAAAATCTTTTTTTTTTATATATTAACACGCTCGGTCCCGGCAACTATCCACTATTCTAACGCTATGCCTACGCGTGTCCCACAGCAGTCGCTTCTATGCCAGTGACACGTATTATAAAAACTAAAAAGTCACAGACGTAACACATTCCGGTGCCAGTTAGACAACGTTTGTGTCGAAAATACAAACTGAAATATCCTCAGCATTCTGTGCCGCGTGCCATACCCCTACACCGCCACTGGACAGGAGTAGAGACACGAATTTCTCCTTTACACCACATATGTTAGCTTGTTTGTTTCTTATTTAGTCACTTAAGCAGCGACACTACCGACATCTATGTTGTAGCCCTCATCGATAAACTTTCAACACTCCATTGGAACTAACCCGGACAAGAGATGTCGCTATTAAGCAATAAAATTAAGATTGGTTTTGGAGTCTTTTTGTATTTTTTATTTCAACTCCATTTTTTTTTACTTTTACGGTCATCCCGTAAAATCGAACGGTTACTGTTATTTTTAATAATAACGTTTGTGATCAAAAATTCTTACTCCTATGCGCTGGTGACACGCATGTGTGTCAACAGAATTCGTACCTCCTAAAGGCTGGCATAGCAGCATAGAGCCTAATGCGATCCACTAAGCTCTTACACTATGCCTACGCATATCCCACAGCAGTCACAAATACGTGTCACTGGAATAGGAGTAAGAACTAGGCGGAGTGAGAATAGATAATTGAAACGTATCTAATTAGTTCATAAGTAACAAATTCCTTGCGACGCATTCGCGCACATCACTGGTGGAACGCGGCCTTAAGGTTGGGACATCTCAAATATTTCCCACGAGGACTGTCAAATTGCCAACATGTTTCCCCATCACAAGTCAGCAAGCCAATACACGGCATCACATATTAATCTGGTCAGCTTCGGTGGGAATTTTTTTAATAATCGCAATTAATTGCTATCTTGATTTGAGGAATCCATTTGCACAGTTAATTTAATGTGCTTTTAATGTTTTGGGAAATATTCTTTCGCACTTGGCTAATTTAATTATTTGGTTTGAGTTAATAAGGTTTTTTTAAAGAAGAATATTAGTTAAGATGGGTTTACAGTTTTAAATGTTTCACGGTTAATAAATAATAACATTAGATACGTTTTTGAGAGTTGATGATGAATGAAATGACGCAAATATGTAGATGCGTCAAAATATAGGGAGCTTGTTAAAGATTCTACTTAGAATTTGCATCACTATTTACATGCTGGAGAAAATATGACTAAAGATGATAAGTACTTTAATACTATTATTGTATATATTACGTGTTATACTTTTTTGATATTTCTGTGAAAATGGTACATTAAAAGTAAACCCATTTTATTAATGAATAAAATTACAAATCGACCAAAAAAAATCCAGCTTTATATAGTGTCCGACCGAAGGTTCTGCAATTGTCAGCGTAAATATCATGTTTCGGGCAAAAAATGTGTTACCCAGTTGCCCGAAACTCTCGCGATGTCTAGTCCCTAGTGGGGGTCTGCCAACGCTTCGTCTTCCGGTTCGTGGTCGCTACTCGGCGATCTTTCTTCCCCAACAGTTATCTGTTTTTCCAGCGATGTGGCCCGCACATTGCCACTTCAACGTGTAGGTGATTGTAGATGACTTTAGTTCTTCGACTAATTTCCGTATTCTAGATTCTAACACGCAAAGAAACTTCGACTCTCTCCATAGCTCATTGCGTGACTCTGAGCCTCTCCAACAGGCCAACAGTTAACACTGCTCCATTGAGTACTCCCTGGCTCATAATAAAAGTACTGTAAACTGGATATCCGTTGTGAATGAAAGATGATGGATGAATGAGTGTGTGTGAACCCATTAGGTTACCATTAGAAATTAAGACCAATTGAAAGCAAATTAAAATTAAAGTAAAAAATGGCCTTGTCTACTACGACAGGGGAATATTTTTGTAATGGACGTGTGCGTGGTTTTAGCCAAGTAAAAGTCTGGCACTTGCCTGCAGGGCTACTACGAAACTCGAAGTTCGTATCGTGCGGTCCCTCTCGCTCTCGTATTAAATAGTATACGAGTAAGTATCACCACAACACGAACTTCAAGCTTCGAGTTTTGTGGTAGCCCCGCTGGGCCCTCCCTTCCCAGGCGTCATAATGAGCATTTTTAAACGCACACGTTCAAATAATTAAAAAAAAAAACAGGCCTACAGTCGAGATCCACGTCTCAGAGTCATAATAGATCATCACTGGCAACACACATCAATATTCCTCCACCATTAATCCAATGAGGGCTATGGCGTATGAATTCGCCACTAGAGGCGCTAGTGTAGCGTGAGGTCTCCGAAATGTCAAATCTCATAGTTTTTGGGTGAGCTACGCGGGTTTATTTATAATTAGAATAATTTTGTGAATATTTTGCAATATCTGAAATTAATTATGGCAAATATGCGTTCCGGGGCAATGAATGTCTGTGTTTTGACAGTTTTGTCTTTCGGGAACCTTTGTCCTCCCTTTTTTCCGAACAAAACGGGGACTATGCAACACTGTGGCATGCTCGATATTTTTATGGTAAGTTTTAAGGTGTATTAAATATGATTTTAATCTAAACCTTGTTTTCACGCCCGTAATAACAGACTTTGAAAGCCATACTTAAGAACCTCACGCAACAGTGCACCATCTAGTGAGACAAAAACGATAGCCCTCATTAACCTTCAAAAAACTGTTGTCATCATAGAACCGGTAAAATGTAGTAGCGTCTGGAGTCTGGAGGTGTGAAACGATTAAGCGTAAGAAACTAAAAAGAACCCCCCGAGTGCGAGCTGACTCTATCACTGAAGGTCCCGTACAAATTTATGGCCAAAGACCTAAGACCATCATTGTAGATGGTTAAATGATATTGTAACGGATAACTCACGTCTTAAATCGAGTTTAGCTTGACATGTTTCGGGCTGATTCGTACTTCGCTACTAAGGGTTCCGCTAGTAAGGGTTCCGCTTTCGTTAAGATAAGGACGGAACCCTAAAAACTGATACTTCGGCACCATATAGTATGTTACGTTACGCCGTACCACTCTTTTATTTTTGGCGTCTCCATAAAAATACATTGTGACTATGAAAATAAAATGAGTCCGGTTATGGGTTCATTCACCTGTTGACAAGTCGCTTGAAAATGAACGTTTTTGGTGCTGTTTTTTAATTCATTGATTATTACGACAAGTTTAGTTAATGTTCTCTTTTAATGATTTTACATAACTGTACTTCGTCATTGCGTTTGAGATGGTTGCTTGAAGTTTTTTACTTACGGTAACTTTTTACTTTTTACAATCAGCGACTCTTGGTTGGTGTCATCACATTTTGCAATAAGGGTTGCTTTAACCAGCTAAAAACGCTAGATGCCGCGATACTGATTTAATCGCCGTTCTCTACTAATTGTTAGCAAATAGTCGAATAACCATTGTTATTTGTAAAAAATGTTATAAAAAAAAAAAAAAATATTTGTAGCAAACTGTAATAGGTATCACGCTTGTAGTATCTTAATCTTGAGCTTACCATTCATTAAATTTTATTCACTGATATAAAAAAAATCTCAGGTTGGAAAAAAAGTAAGAGATGTCAGTTTCAAAAATTAAAGTTTGATTATTTGTAAGCCTATAGTTTTATTATAAGTAAAAGTTTTTTTTTAATTCGCCGAATATCGAATAATGGTAAATATTATTCGGTAACCGAATACAAATAAAAATTGAGTACCTACCTAATACCGTCTATCGAATAATACCGAGTAGTCATTTTCGTTGTTATTTACTAAACCAGCTTCAGAACGATGTGTTTACAAATACTTATTTTACGATTTTTTTAACCGACTTAAAAAAAAGGTTATTTTGTAATAAGTAAGTACCTGCATAGTTGTAGCAATCGAAGAAGTCGCTAAAATTTATTCTTAACCAATAAGGTAATTAAGACATTCGTCGTGTAAAGTCGTGTTACACGTCAGCTCGTGTTTAGCTTTAGTTTTTTTTTATTTACGGTAAGACCAAGATTTTTTACACTTAAATATAATAATTAATAATTAAATAAAATAGTTTTTCTTTACAAATATACAATTTTACTCGCAAATGTGATGAAAACATTGTATGTCACGCGGGCGGTACTAGAATTACGAAATCGACTCATTAAGCCCTCAGTCTTCGACTTCGGATCTAATAGACTCTCGTTCGTAATTCCTTATTTACCGCCTTAAGACACAATGTACTATTAAAATCTAGATAGAATGCCTTATAGAAAATACCAAAGGTTTTCAATTTAACGATATAACAAAACCACGGGAGAGCTCGGCAAACCATGCCGTGTCGCACTTACAACGTTTACTGTAATGCAAATAGGTTTTGCTTTTTACATTTTTTTGCGCGCAGCCCAGTCGCTGCATCTTGTAAATATTTAGCCTGGCAATATTTATGGTTCATATTTTAAAAAGGATAATATGTTTTGTTGTGATCAAAACATAGTTTATACAGTTTTATCTGATGAATCGTGGCGTGGGCAATATAAAGTGATGTTTATTATTGCTGTTGTCTATGAACAGTCGCCATATTTTGTGCTTTTATTTACTTTACAGAGTGTCCCGTAAGTATTATGACAAATTTATATCCATACACACCACATACATACACCCGAAAAACATAATCCTCCTTCAGGCATTCGGGTAAAAAGATAGCGTCTATCACTCCCAAATATCTCATCCCGCAACTTAGTGTATGTCTCGCGGAAACGTACAATCTCGGGATAGAAAGCAGCAAAACCTGTTGATGAAATAAAGAGCGTAACGTTTTCAATTACCTAATGAAAGGTTTTTGCCCGCACTCACGATGTCTTTGGTCCACCTGATAAAGTTCCATCATCATCATGTCAGCCGAAAGACGTCCACTGCTAGACATAGCCTCCCCCAAGGCTCTCCACTCAGATCGGTCCTGTGCTTTCCGCGACGGCCGCGATCCCGCGATTTTAACTAGGTCGTCGCTCCATCTTGTTGGAGGCTTACCGACAGCTCGTCTTCCGGTCCGCGGACGCCATTCGAGAACCTTCTGACCCCATCAGCCATAAGTCCTGCGAGAAATGTGCCCCGCCCACTGCCACTTCAGTTTCGGAATTCTTCGGGCTATGTCGGTAATCTTAGTTCTGCTGCGGGTATCATCATTTCTGATTTTATCCTGCAGAGAAGCATATACCTCTCCATAGCCCTTTGAGTGACTTAAAGTATGTAGTACTTAGGGTAAAGTTTAGTTTACCTCTTTATTACCTCTATATTCATATAGATAACCACTGTGAATAGTCTCGCCCCGTGAGAATTAACTTTTGAAGCTGCTCCTATAATTCAAATTACCCAGCCTACTTTATCGTGAATATCATTACTTCGAGCATAAACCTTAATTATCCAAGACGCGACAAATAAGCTAGTTTTTTACTAAATGGGTTAACCGCTACAGTTATTTTTAACTAATAATTACCCACTTTACAATGTTGGAGCTCGATCAATGACATGAATGACGGTCTGTAAATTGCTGATAGGCATGCTTGTAGACGATTTCATTGTTTCTTTTACTAAAAGTACACTTAATATATCCATAATTTATCCTCTTACGTAGGTAACGTACGTCTATGGTAGGTACTATTGGTTCCGAACCTAGGAATATTTACCCTCAAAGGGAAAATTTTAGGATTTATTAACTATATAGTCGTCAAATATTTCCCTACGCTTCTAATTGTATCACGTTAAAAGCGTTACCTCATTTTCAAAATCTATTTCAATTCAGCCAGTGTGAGAGTAAATGAAGTATTTTTTTAAATCAACAACAGTGGATGGCGTTGAACAAAAATTTGCTCAAATAATTTAACGTGATACAAAAGCGGAAAATAAAACCATTGATGTAAAATCCCACTAATATTCTAAATGTGAAAGTTTGTAAGTCTGTTTGTTTGTTGGTTTGTTTGTTTGTTACTTCATCACCACTAAGCTACTGAACCGATTTAGATGAAATTCGGTATACATACAGATTGTTTGAATCCCGGAAAAGGACATAGGATAGTTTTAATCTCGGAAAATTGCACAGTTACCGCGGGATAGCGATAAACGAATTTTGCGCGGACGGAGTCGCGCGTAACGGCGGATAACACTGAAGATACGAGCGAATGAAGTTTGCATTTATCTCTTTTTAGGAAAAATAAATGTATTGTGGACTTCTTAATGGTCGTTGTGGCATATGATGTAATAGTCCGTATCAGATTTCCTGCCTAATTGACAACTTAAAAGTCCATATCTCCGCGTTTTTCTAAATTCGTATCGTATTGACATATCGTCCTTCTTACTCTCCTGTGAAATACTCTTAGCATGAGCGGGACGATATAAAGCCATGTTCCAATTTCGAACTCCTAAGGCCTGGTATTAACTGCCAGTAACAGTACATTTATAAAGCCATATAACCACCGTTGGAGGGAACAACCGATATAAAGTAGCGCAGGGCATCCCACGGCTGGGAAGTGGATACGAATGAATCGTAAGAGGGTTAGTGATGTCATGCATATAGTGTGTAAATTAAAAAACGAACCGTACAAATTGCAAAATCAAACGCATTGACATCCATAAAAATATAATACATGGATTTAAAAAATCCTGTACGATACTTTAATACACATTAAGACTACTATTACTTATACAACAGAAGTGGAAGAACATAGAACATATTTTGTATGGAGATAAGTCTTCTTGTAACTCAAGTTCCATACAAAACTTACTTAATTTTTTTTTTTTCAAAAAAATACAATTTTTTTTTTCATCACAATTAAATTAAATTAAATAATATAATAATAAGAAGACAACGAAATCTTACGTAAGAAACCTTAAATAAATATATCTATATGTTACTATAAAAATAAAAATTATAAAAAGAACACTCCGTCCAAAAGATCTGCCTGTGGCAGAGTTCCCATGCTGCTGGCCGCATTACCCCTTTGGACCGCAAGTGCGATCCGCTGGGATAAATACGTACCAGCTCTTGGGTCCCCAGAGGTGTCGATTAATCGGGAAGAAAGGGCCTTTATGAAACACTTCCTATCGGCTGACCAAGGCCCTAATGTCTCAACAGCAAGCGCCGCGAAATTAAATTAAAATTATTTTTCCAAATTCAAATATTTTTGCACCTGTATCGTATTCATTTTCGAAGAACCCAAGGTGCTAGAGTTTATAGGTCAAATCACTATGCCACCGGAGCTACACTTTTGGACTTATATAAATTTGACTTTTACAAACTTTTTATTTGACTTGTAACTTTCGCGTGTGTGTGTACTGTGGTTTCAAACTTTGCAAACCATTTTTAACCACTTTCTCACCATTTTGTTTTTTTTATTTAACCACTTTTCTTTATCTTGTAGTGAAATTCTGGTGTTCCAATCAGAATCGTCTTTGCAGTACGAAACTCTTCAACGGTTTACGACATAGACTTGAGACTTGGTACTACATATTTGGTACAGAATATAGGCCCAGGTACCTTCGGATGCCAATACAAATACACACAGCAAAACAACTTGTATTTTTTTAGCAAAACTTATTGTTCTATTCCGCTAAGATTAATGCATATAGATTGCAGTGCTCGGTCGCATTCCTGTGCATCCAATATGCAGAACAGTCACTTTTTTTAGACTTGTTTTGGGCTGCTCACTTGGCGGGTACATCGCTTTACCGCGCCTGCTTATAAACGTTGAGTTATGGTTATGAGGCACTATATCTTGTCTAAGCAAAACTATGAAAGTAATATTCGTTTATCTCGCTGGAACTTTGCGTTTTTAAGTAGTTTTATCTCTGACTGAATATAAACTTCTTGAGTAATGTTACTCGAACACGTAACTCATCATACCGGCCCATATACATTCCACTGTTGAACAGGCACAGGCACTGTTTCAGAATACGAGGGTTTGGTTCGGCCGTAGTTCCCACACCGGTCCCGTGCTGATCGGGAATTTCATACACCATTGAATTGTTTCGCTTTAAAGTAAGTATTTGATTAGATAGTTACTTTAAATCATTTTAATTTAACTTATAAAATGGATTGATCTTTTTTTTTCTTTAAATTGTATTATGTCAACCAGTGATTAAAAAATTAAAAAGCTCTACCCCAGGTCCGACGAACAAGTGTTGGGGCCCATTAATGCCCCCAGTAGCACACAAATCAGCGACTCGCGTGCGCGTGCGTCGATACGATCTTCACGGCTTAATTGAAAAGCTTTTATTGTTCCAATTATGCGCTGGAACAGAGTTAGATTTATCTTCGGGTGCGTAGACGCAGCTGTTTTGTTTGCTAGCTGTCCTGCGCAGGATTTATGAATGCCTTAAGCCCTGTTTACATTATTCCAGTAGAATAACATAAGTAGCATGACACGGCGGTGTACACACGATCGATCTCGTGGAACTCTTTAGGTTCACGACCCCGCAATGTGAACTGACCCTATATTACGAAGTCCAAAATTCGATCTTCGTATCTTGCCGTCCCGCTGACGCTAATATTATTTAATACGGGAGTGAGAGGGACGGTACAATACGAATTTCTGCCGCTTATCCTACGAATATATTATTCTTAGCGCTTATCCTAAAAACTTGAAATTTGGTACGAAGGTAGCTCATAATAGCAGATCGGACAAGAACTGAAATAGTACATTGTGTCTTAAGGGCGGTAAATAAGGAATTACGAACGAGAGTCTATTAGAAGCCCGAAGTCGAAGACTGAGGGCTTTAATGAGTCGATATTCGTAATTCTAGTACCGCCCGTGCGACATACAATGTTTTTCATCACATTTGCGAGTAATTTTTTATTTCTAAAAGAAAAAATATAATTGTTATTGGCGATACCTTAGGCTGCGCTCTCGGCAGCGCTGCATGCCCTCCCCCTTCCGCAGCATGTGCCTGAGCCGAGTGTGCATGTGGTCCTGCAGCAGCGCGCGCAGCAGCAGTAGTACGGGCACTGACTCATTTACCGACCTTGGGCTGCATGACAAGAAAATGTGTACGCGCAATGACTCATTTACCGAGCACGGGTTTCATGACAAGCACAATAAGGTCGAGGGTTTTATTTGGGGGGTTGCAAACAAGGTAGCCTGCATGTTATGACACTGTTTACGAGCAAGTGTGATGAAAAATCTTTTTAACTTTAGCAACTCTATATGTTCAATATTATTCGCCCTAATCCAAACTTTGTCCATAAGTGATTGGCCTGTAACGGACATCTCGTTTATGCCCATCGTTTCCGTCCACAGATGGCACTTAAAATTGTTAAAACTGTATTTTTATGCCAATACGATGGTAACAGCTAAATAAATGGTTATAAAATAAAAGTAATGGCGAAGGCGTTAATTTCAATTTAATGGAGGAAATAGGGCGAAAAACAATTATCAAAGACACAAGAGATACATTGCCATAAAAAGGCCCTGCCAGCCTGGTGGTTAGACCTATGGCCTTCCAAGCAGAAGATCGTGGGATCAAATCCGGTCTCGCACCTCCCATCATCATCATCCCAGCCTATCATACGTCCCACTGCTAGGCACAGGCCTCCTCTCAGAATGAGAGGGCTTGGGCCGTAGTTCCCACGCGGGCCCAGTGTGGATTGGGAACTTCACACACACCTTTCAATTGCTTCGCACGCAAGTTTGTGGAGGTTTCTTTACGATTGTTTTCCTTCACAGTAAAGCTCGTGGTAAATTTCAAATGTAATTTCACACATGAATTTCGAAAAACTCAGAGTTGGAGGCTCGCACCTCTGTGTACACCTATGTGACAATTACATGTAAAATTTACCATGAGCTCTACGGAGTCATTCAATTATAACGTAAGCATGGAAGGGGGGGTGGGGGGTCTTTGCTTTGCTTATTTTTGATGACAGGGGGGCCCGGTGGGGCTAGATGATGCTTACGTCGGCAATATTTATTTGTTATTTCTTAATTCTTATTCAAAATGTAGTAGGTTTTAATTCAAGCAAATATGGCTACCCCACTTGTTTATGCTTGATAGCGAAAAATGAAATAACAATAAATAGATTAGGGGGTAGAGTTTTGCTGACTGTCGCTGAAAAGGGGGGGCGGGGTTAAAAATTACTGCAATTCTACTTTTGTAATACTTGAATATATACAGTGTAGGAAAACAAACCCGCGAAGCTATTCTATGGTGTGTGTAAAGTTCCCAATCCACACTGGGCCTACGTGGGTACTATGGCCCAAGCCCTCTTATTCTGATTGATGTTGAAGAGACACTTGTTGTACTTATAAGAGTTTGGAATAATATTAAATGTAGGTAGGGTAGGTATAGGTACCATCAGCCAAATACATATTTCCCACCACCACCATACCCCACACATGCTCTACCACCCTAAAGTTGATAATCGTTTGCATGTTATAAAACAATAATGCCAATAGACGTGTCTGTCAATTTGAATTTGTCTGTCTATTAATCCTTACTTCCGTAGATACATCAGTACATCACATTACTTACAAACAGAACAGAGACTAACAGCCTTATTCATAAAAAGTCCTTAATTGAGGTTTTATCGGTCTGTTACTTAGCAGACTGATTAAGCTTTGTTAGACGGTTGTCAAGAAGTATGATTCATAAACGCTTGCTAGCAGTCTGCTAGTTGTTGAGCTGCTGATAGACGGATTAGACGCGTTATGTTGGCAATCTTGACAAATCAAAGACAAAAAATGGCCTCATCGATAATTAAAAAAATAAAATTGACAGCAGTGACAGCAAATTAGCAGGAAAAAAAAAGCGAGATGTTTGTTTTCCCGCCATTTCCGATCCGCATGTTTATGTTTAAGTGCAAAAAGCCGTAATTATGTTAATCATCCTAATTTTATTTTTTTCATATTTATTGTTAGTAAAGTAGTAAAGTAGCAGTAATTTTAGAGGATTTTTAAATACAAATTCCTGAAAATAAATTTTCCTGTTTTTTTTTTAATCTTTGCGTAACTTCACCCTTCACTAAAAATATCTTCGGTATGGTTTTTTGCTCTTGTCAAAGTCAGCTGTTCAAACTTGTGGCGGCCATTTTGTGACTTAGCAGGGAGATAAAGGAGGGTCTACGGTCCTCTAACTTTAGCAGAGCCTTGATCGACTGATTAGCGCTAACAGACGTTTATGAATCACGTTTTTTAGCATCGGGCCTTCAAGGAGCCTTCAAGGAGGCTCTAACTTTTTATGAATAAGGCTGTAAGACTGAAATAGAATAAGAATAAGGGAATAGAATAAGGCTGTAAGTATTTATTATGTTCTGTTTAGAATTAAAGTAAGCTTCTCACAATAAAATCGTAAACTAGCTACATAATTAACAGGGTGGCGATCTTTAGCAATCAACTTGATTGCTCCTTATTATATAACACTTTATATGGTGTCATTTCTGTTCGCCTAGTAGTTTATTATAAGTACCGGGCGCTTCTGCGAAAACCAGTAATTACTCCAGAACCACTTCTATTCTGGTTTTATTGCATAAATCCATTTCAAACTTACAAGCGTGCATTATATGATTTTTGAATAATGTTTCCGTGATTTGGCTGTAACGCAAAAATGTGGACAAGTTTTTGTAAGATATTTAATTTTTTAATACATTTTTGCTGACTGCCCTTGCATTTTCTTTCAAAGTACCTACACTCGAACCAACTGAATTCTGCGTGACCCAGTGTAGAACCTTACCGTAGAAAAGATCATAGTGACATTGCATGACTTGACGACGGACTATTATGACACTGTAAGAACGTTCTATGGTGGATCAGGAGTCAAATGGTTTGACTGTACACATTGGTACCAAATTACAAGTCAATAGTTTTGTAGGTAGAAGAGAGAATTTAATTCGTAAAAGTTGTAGGTACTTACCTAACCTTAAACACAAACATTGCAAGCAGTATTATACGTTTGAGAAAAAACTATAGCTATGGGCCGTAACTTTACTTTTCTGACAATTACACAAAACGCAAAAATGCAATAAATTGAACGATCTCTTCGCAGATGAATTCGCGGGAACAGCTACTTAGTAATTCATAGCTATTTTATTTTGTCATAGGTATTATATATTCGTCGCGATATTGTTCACAAGTACTTATATGTTTATACTTCGATATTTTTGATTCCACATGTAGCGAAATTCAATCTAATTTGTGACATACTTAACATCAAATCCGCCGCGGCAAAGTTGCAATAAGTACAAAACCAGTTGATTGTTTAACAGCTCAAAAATGGACTACTAGACATCGGCAGTAAACATTTCAAATCATTTATTTTATATCCTAATGATCCAAATGTTGAAGACCATAAATTAGTCCGTACCAACTTGTTTCGAGTCCATTTTATTATTAACGACTTGATATTGCCTTGGAATGGTGTCAGATTCAGATTAAACCATACAACAGGTTTGGGCGTTTGAAAGACAAATTTGCTACCATTCTAATAACTAAATTGTGGTTTATTGGGAGCAATAACCATTGTTTTACTGGCCGGCATTTCGACTGCATTTTCAATCCGGCCTACGATGTTTGAATCAGGTTTCCGACGCCTTGTTCTTACGAAGAAAGTCATTGATTATACTTATGGTAGATACACTGCAACTTTTGTCAGATAATAGCAAAGATCACGTCATTACTGTAGTATACTTATTTTTATGAATAATTAGCTATTTGTCTCTGCCATCACTTAGAAAAGAATTGCCAGATCTCCCCTTTTTCTTCTTTTTAACGCTCCCTTACGTGTTATAATTGTTTTTTTTTGTAAAGGTTTTTTTAATAAATACTTTTGCGTGTTTACCGTTCCCGTATTACTTACTGTGTAAAACGTGCCGCGAGACGGGCGCAGGCTGAAAATCAGCAGGGCTAAGTACTACGAAACTCGAACCTCGAAGTTCATGTCGTGCGGTCCCTCTGACACTTATACTATTTAATACGAGAGCGAGAGGGACGGTACGATACGAACTTCAAATTTCGAGTTTCGTAGTAGCCTTGCAGCGCCACCGGTTTCGTAGACCGGCAGCATGTAAATACTGAGCTTGAGCCTATTGCCACATATCTGTAACGTGTTTGTTGTTTTTATTTTGTATGCCTTTTTATTTTATTTTTTCTCCTTTTTTGAACAATGTGTAGTTCTAAATTTACGTTTTATTTGTTGTGTTTCTGTTATGTTCATTGTATTTTTTTAATGTGGCAATAAATGTTAGTTATTCATTTTATTTTATTTATTTATAATTGCTTATTGGTATTTAAATGGTTTTCACATTAATCCTTAGCCGAGACTTGTAAGGCAAGACGAGACAACGCGATCGTTAGTCGTCACTTTCCGCAGCAGATAACTATTACCTCTTAAGGGCGTAAAACTCATCCTTTTTGATCTCAAGCGTAATGATCTCAGGTGTATTAAAAATGCATTAAAAAATAATTAAACGGCCGCGAAGGGCGTACATGCATTAGCAGAGGTATCTAGATTTTTTGTGTAGGTTTTTATTTTAGAATTCCTTGAGGTGTCTATAGAGTTTATTAAGAACGGAATATTTAGGCTAGATTCCTAAAAATATATAATAATTAGTCTGTCAGTTATGTTTATGGAAGATGGGACGGCAGTTGGTATGGGACGCAACGTGCTCAGATACCTCTGGCGCCGTCCAACCTTCGTGGCACTGCAGCAAAGGCTGGCTCTGCTGCCAATTCGACCGAACTCCTCAAGCGGCGTAAATACGCACAACTAAGTAGTGGATACGTGTTTGCACCGTTTGGGGTAGAGACTCTAGGACCCTGGGAGGAAAGCATCCGCACAGTCTATAAAAAGTACTCTAAAAGACTCGTGGAGATGACGCGTGACCAGAAGGCTGGAACATATTGGCACAGCCATTGCCATACAACGCGGCAATGCTGCCAGCCTTCTGGGTACGCATTTTTTACTTAGTTATAGTATAGTTTTTATTTCAGTTGTACCATTACAATAATGTACCAAATTTCAAGTCAATCCGAACACTAGAAGTGGGTCAAAATGAACTTGCAAGATTCGACCCAAAAACAAAAATGGCAAGTTAAATAAATCTTGTAAAATAGGTAACTCGGTGAATCGATTTTTAAGATGCTACGCCTTTGGTAGCAAGTAAAGTTGACAGTAAATCCAATCCTGATTAGATGATCTTTGAAACGCATAGCGGTTTAGTGCTAACGCGATTCTTGATTACTGGCATAATTCTTGGCAATATCAGTGACGCAATGCGTTAGGAAGTGATTTGTTACAAAAGAAAGGTACAATTTGTCACAAGCGAGAGCAGAGAAAGCGCGCATGCTTGGATGCTTATAATTGTTTGTGTGTATGTAAACACGTAATTTATGTGTGGCGATTAATTTCTTGTTTGGCGGGGCGTGAGCGAGAAGGATAGTGTGTTTCGGTTATGGTTCATTAAGCGAATGTTTTGTGATTATGTCCAGTACCAAGTATATGTTAAAAAAATACACGTTTTTTGTAGACTGTACTTTTTGTTAACATGCTAAGTAAAGTTTTTTGAGGTGCAATTTTTGGGTACGCCGTCTAAAGATCGAGGGACTGGAGATCTTTTATCTTTATTCAATATAGTTTATTCTACTATGTAATATTATAAATGCGAAAGTTTGTTATTATATTTATTAGTATTCTGATTATAGTGGTAGTGGTTTCCCGTTCGCACTCCTTAGTTATAAAATATTAAATACTTAACAAAGATTACAAACTAAGTAGGTAATTAAATTAAAAAATATCATAAAATCTTTTCTTTGCAATAAACAGCATTTTTTGTGAATATGTTTGTGTGTTTCCTACTGCTATAATGCTTGTACTAAACATGAAATTTTATCTAAAACTTAAACAGAACACTGATGAAAGTTCTGTTTATATTTAATCACGTTTTTATCACTGACTTCGAGTGCAATCTCCGCAAATACGATAATCAAGTGGTTATGTAATTAAATTGCAATGGAAAGGTAAACGCGTGTCCGGTGTTGGCTGAATTCAGATTGCCACTGTTTTTGATATGAAATCAGTGCTCCGGCGCAGGCGAAATTATATCTCACACTTTAAACTGCGCGTCCACTGCATCGGAATCGAGCCGTATGAATCTGACGGATTTGTTGTTGCTTTGTATACTTAGATAGATTTCTATGGAACTGCGTGCACTTTATCGGCATTTTTGCGCCATAGAAATCTATAGAAAGCAACAAATCCGTCCGCTCCATACGGTGCGTTCGCTTCGATTCCGATCCAGTCAGGGGACGCTCAGCTTTAGCATGATTTCCACTGTTCAAATCGGATCGGAAAGAATATGAACGGATGCGGCGACAGCCGAAAGACATCCAACGAACGGTTTGCATCGCATCGGATCGGAAAGGATACGAACGGATGCGGCGACTGCCGATCGCGTCCGGCAGGATGTCGACCCATACTTTAGGCTCCACACCGTCGCTTGCGAAATTATCTGTTTTTACGCCTAGTTCTACTAATAAATAATAAGTCAGAATTGTAACTGCGTTAAAAGAGAAATGGCCTTCCGTGTCCTTGTATGCATTTGACTGACTTCTGACATTGAATAACGCGAGCAAACCAATCCCTGCTTTCATTCTGAATTTTAACCAATCAACAAGCACGTCTATGTGCAACCTCGAAAATTATTCGCATTTGAATTATATGTAAGTAGTTTTGGTTTAAACTACTTATGGCCATTTTTTGTGTGGAATTTGTTATTCCATATTACTTAAGTATTATTTATTCGTAGGCATAGTTGAATATTTTGACGAGATACCTAGTGTTGCCAGGTCTCGTAAGCTATTTTTTTTACAACAACTCCGTCTACTAACCTAAGCTTATATTTTATAGTAACTTTGAACATGACACTTACCGTAAGACACACTCATAGGTCTTAAATCGAGTTTAGCTCGACATATTTCGGGTTAATTCGTAAACTTCCTCCCTCGTTCTTTCGCTTGCGATTCTATCAGATCTCCGAACAGCTTGCTGGCAAATCTTGAGTCTGGACTGCTGAGCCTCAGTCAAAGACCAGGTCTGAGCGCCGTAGGTTAGGACGGTCAGGATACACATATCGACGAGCTTGCGTTTCAGGGTTAAAGGAAGTTTGCCCTTCATTAGCACTTTCATGGACCAGTAGCTCCTCCAGGCATTTTCAATACGTTTATCAATTTCTTTGCCTTGTCTGTTTTCGAAGGAGACTATCTGGCCCAAGTAAGTGTATTCGTCGACATATTGTATTACCTGCCCATCTACCGCTACCCTAAGTTTGACTCTATCGTTAACTGTGTCTTTAACCGGTTCATCGTAAGTCCAACTTCAAGACTTGCTGTGCTCAGTTGTTGGAGCATATTTTCCAGTACCATTGCCGATGTAGAAGAGAACAATGTCATCAGCAAAACGAAGCATATTTTATATTTTTTATGGAAATAACTTTTTGATGAGCTGTATCTTTTGATTAGTTACGTTGATTTTTTTCACTGCTCCAAGGTGTAGCAGACCTGAGTACATATTTGATATTACCACAGAAACAGGGTCTTGACAGACGGACAGACTGACAGACAGACACTAAGGTAATCCTATAAGGATTCCGTTTTTTCCAACTGAGTACGAGACCCTAACTATAGCATTACTTATGTTAAAAAAAACACGCCAAACTTCAAAACAGTTCGTTGGCGAACATAGTTCTTCCCAACAAAATACAGTTCAAATTCAAAAAACACAGTTACTAAATAAGTACAGTTAGCTCGTAATTAAAAGATTACGTCCTGCATCAAAGGTCGTTGTACGACCTTAACCAATTACGAACGGAAAGAAGTGATGTCTTTATTTATTTGCCCAATTTAGAATGGGTTTCCTGTGAATTGTCTTGAGTAGGTATGATTAAGTGCTTAATGTGAATTAATTTACATACCTACTTCATAATTGTTATAAGTAGGGTTCCGTACGTCAGTAGGCAAAACGGAACCCTTGAATTATGGGGTCACTTTGTTGTCCATTCGTCTAATTTTTTGGATCAGGCATTACTTTGCGGAAGTCCATAATAATGACTATGGATTTAATCTGCAATAAATATTATTATTATTAATGAACTAAAAACAATTTAGCTCATCCGCACCGCGACTTTATGATAGCTACGTCTACGTAACAAATGTGTGTTCATGCAGCACCTTCACGCTGTAAGAACAAATTAAATTCACACAAATCCGACTATCATCACTTACACTACACTTTGAGTCTAACATCTGGTAACACGGTGAACGGTTGTATTGGTCTGAAGACGGACTCTGGTTGAGTACGAAACGCGTCAGTGTAGTGCGCCTCATTAGTAACATAGCATAGATGTAGCTATCAAGTGAGCAACGTCTGTCAAGACTTTTTCCGAAGTTGTGGAGCTAAGCTTGTTAGAATGGTCATAAGGTGTATTTTGACCAAAGCACAGAGACCAAAGGTAGTTTCCAAGGTCTGATGATGGGTCAGTTAGACCGTTACCATTAAAGAGTGTTCAGAGACTGCCCATTTTTTATAATATTAAGGGGCTGTTTCACCATCCATTGATTAGTGTTAAATGACGGTTAAATGTGATGCCGTCTCTATTTGTTTTGTTCGAATAGACGGAGACGGCATCACATTTAACCGTCAGTTACATCGACTTGTCAGTTAACACAGTGTCTCAATTAAAATGTTGTGTGGGTGTAATAATTATTATTAATTGTCAATTCTTTTTGTTGCAGGTAATTAATTAAACAGCGTGAGGACTTCGCCCAGCAGTGGCCTTAAAACGAGTTTTTAAGGTTACGATTACAATATTTTAGCGTGATTTTTATTCTATAATACGCCCACAAACAAACAATTGAAACGTCTGTTTGAATGTTTAACAAGCCTCTTCCTGCGAGTTTGCTCGCACTAACTACATATTTACTAATTCGGCAGTCAATTTCTTGAATTCCCTACGGAATTCCTCATAATTATATCGTGATCTGCATTTCGTTCTATGAAGATCTACTCCAAATTCTTGTCCCTAGACACAGTGGTTGAGATTTCAGAGCGAAACAAAGAGAAAGAGAGAGAGAGAGCGAGAAATACGTTAGAGGGGACAAATAAAAAATTAAAATCGATTTTGGTATTTTACACGCGTACGTCTCTATCCCGTGGAAAAATCGGATTTAAAATTAGCATTTGTGTTAATTTCTAGGTCCAGCTGTCTTACATGCAAAAGTTTGTCCAAATACATCCAGCCGTTTTAACACAAAAAGGTAAAAAAAAAATAAAAAGTTTCGCATTAATAATGTTAGTCTTCTCTTCTTCTAAATCGCTTTGCAACACTGTGAACAAATCCAACTTCCACTTCCCACAAACTATATAAATTGTTTGTTTGTAACCTCATCACGTTTAAACCGCTAAACTGATTTAGATAAAATTCGGTATAGGTACAGATAGCTAGAGTTCCGGAAAAGGACATAGCATAGTTTTGATCCCGGAAAATTGCATAGTTCCCACGGGATAGCCATAAACGAATTCTACCTCGACGGAGTCACGGACAACATTCTTCTTTTGTAAACTGAACATGGCACGAGCGGGATGGGTAATATCAGTGGGATGTACGAAAAAAAGGTGTCAGATCCCTTTTGGCGGCCTTTATTTTTTCTATACGTACGTATAGCACGTGCTAAGTAGCACAATATGTATTGCATCTGCGGAGCACAACTGTTCATTGCTTACAATACAACTTTACTCCTATTACAATGTAAAAAAGCACAAAATTCAACAACATTGACGAACAATTGACAGCTGCAATTTAACAAAAGTTTAAACGCCACTGAGATTGTAAGCCATTATAAACCGAAAGCTGTAAGGAATAAAATTTAATAGAATTAAGTGTTAAAGTGGAAATGTCAACAATTACAGTCTAGTTCTATCGCAAACAAAAGCCTTATGACATCTGGTGTGGCCTTTAATGGACCAGCAGATGGATATAGTTTGATGAGTGCAGGGTGCAGGGTTCAGCTGCGTTTACAGTCAATGGCAACATCTCACGATGCCTCGAAGCTGTCCACGCATTTGTTTTGCGTATTTTTTTTTCTTTTTAGGGTTCCGTAGTCAACTAGGAACCCTTATAGTTTCGCCATGTCCCCATGTCTGTCCGCGGGTAAGCTCAGAGACCGTTAGTACTAGAAAGCTGTAATGTAATGCCATGGTCAAACCACACGGCCACCACGGCTTCAATCGTTACTTATCTGAAAGCACTGAAAGTTATATATGTACTCTGTGACTGAAAGCAAACAAGTCTTGGTTCACAATATAATCTTCTTATTTAACATACGTTCTTTGTAATTTAACTTAACGGTTCAACAATCAATCAAACTACATTCAATCAAAAAGTCGTAAATAAAACCTTTTCTTGCAAAAAATAAAAAATCAAATTGTCAGGAACATTGGACGTTTTGCCGTGTGGCGCCGGCGTTAGAATGTTACGCCACGCTTTACGATTTTGAGCCAGCTCTTGCTAACCTTCGACCCCAACATTCAAAAGGTCTTTCCGGACCTCATCCCTCCAGTGGTACCTGGGGCGACCAACCGGCCTACGTCCACTGGGTCCACGCTCTCTTCCTTCACGGCCCGATTGGGAGAGGTCCCAACCTTTCCACGTGCCCGAGTCACTAGACTGCTATGCTGATTATGAGCTTCGTTCAAGATTTAAATATTTTATTATTTAAATAACTGTTTTACATTTGTCAATGACCTCATCAGTCCCTGGTTTCCCAACAATGTTTCCGCACGCCCTAACTGTAAACAGTACAGCCCAAACTAACTTCCAGCAAAAACTTTACGAATGAATGACCCAGTGCGACCTCACGCCCGTACTTGAGCTAAGTTACTCGGCATTTCAATCAAATAATCTTAGATTGCGGCCCAGGAACGGCAGTTTATAATCCGTCAGTTCTTCTGACCAGCAATGGATTGGTATTTGCATGATAGTTGCGTTGTGCTGAGTCCAATGATGGTACACAATGGACACAATGAAATGTAGAGTTTAGAATGAAGCAATGAAACTTGGTTTTTTGGTAGCTGCTAATGGTGCTGTTGGTTCTGTATGAAATTGTCAAGATATTTGGCCATAGATTTTACATTTATATAGATAGTGCCCTAGAACTCAATTAGATATATAATAATACGTGGCTAAATGATATATTAAATAATTTGCCTACTAAACCAATGAAAACAAATAAATTACGTAGGAGAGGCTAAAAAGTAGCGATACCGATTCTAGAAGAAAAAAAAACAAGGCAATTCTCCTATTCCTCTTAAATAGCTCTGTGTTTTGGTGTGCAAATTTAGAAAACAACAAATTTGAGAACAACACAATTACAAGCTCAAGTTAACTTCTGTATGACGCCCACACGACGCCCACGATGTAAAAGAAAACTATTTGTTATCAACACATAAATTATTGTAAATTACTTACTATTTACTTAAAACACGGCACATTAAATATATTCTTCTAATCTGCTTTACGTAGGTAAAGATTAGCGCGGTTATCAACTCCATTCGTTACTGAAAAAAAATATAAAAATCAACGATTTACGCGTCCAGCGAGCATGTCATCGACATACACCATCATCCGTCTAACGTGTAAGGAGCCATCACGGTGAATTAATTACATGATCCGGTTCCCATACACGTATTTATAGTTTCTTTGAGTGTCGCCGACCCAAAGGGAAGCCAGTTCTGCCAGCAAGCGAATAATGAAGAGGATATTCATATGGTTAAAGATAAAAGTGTGAATAGAATATTAAACTAAAAGCTTCATGTTAAATATCTGTAGCGGCTGCCGCTTGATTAATAACAGTGACTATAAAATATGGCGGATGTATGTCTACGCCATTATCTGTCAATATTTTTATTTATTTATGTCTTCTTATGGTGCCTCTTCCGCTTTTTGATGAGGTTGAATTCTCCGCGGAACTTGTAATGTCCATTACTATTTTACTTTTAATCCCCGACGCACAAAGAGGGGTGTTTGGAGCCAATGTCTGTCAGTCCATCTGTCTGTCTGGCTTTGGCAATGTAGCTCTCAAACTGGTGGAACAATTTCTATGCCTTTAAGTGCAAGCACTCGCTCCTTCCTGAGTTCATAGTTTATGTTTGATTAAAATTAGTTGAACCATTTTTGAGATATTGAACTTCGAAATTACAATGACAGAAATAATTACTTTTATACATACAATCAAAAAAGCGGATGGAAAGCAGGGTTTAATACAGCTATCAATCACTTAATATTTTATTGTTTATTAGCCAAGTTATTGTTACAAGGAACAGCTTAGGGATCTTTAATAAACGAGCCTGTCAGTCTCTCAAAGGGCCGGCAACGCACCTGTGATACCTACTCCTCGCGTTTTCAGGTGATGGGCGGCGGTGATTGCTTCCTATCAGGTGACCCGCATGCTCTTTTCTCTCCTCTTAAATATAAAAAAAACTGGATTCCGTGATGCGTCCATATACATACATATACATTGGTGTATAACATTAACCTGAGCATTAAATTGGCATATAAGGCGAAATTTCTCAATATCTCTCGAACCAGATATTTTTTAATATTTTTTCTTGAAAAATGTCGAGAAACTGGATTGGATTCTCAGCTCTTTTCTGCTTTTGTCAACAAAAATTTCGGTATAATTTAGGAAAAATAATATCTTGTTTTGGACGCGGTTTGCGCGTGCGCCGTGCCCATTCCAACGGAACCGTCGATCTACGGGACCCTAAAAAGGTCTGATTAAGCCATCAAACGCCGTCCATTCTGCACGTACGCATTGCCTCACGAACGGTAAAAAGCGGCTATTGTTTGATAAAGTAAAATCGTTTTGTTTGTTTGCGTAGACTGACGAGCGGACACGTGTTCTCACGCGCGTGCTGGGTTTAGAGTTTTGACAGAAACGGTTTTGTTTTAATCCTTTATTTATTATGGAACTTTGATTAATGAATGAACATGTCGATTTCAACGCGATGTAAATGACTAAATAAACTAGAGCGAAGAGCTAGAGGCGGCACTGAATCATACCACCGGAAGCTACGGATTGCCAAATCTGCACACGGATTCTCTAACACACTGTTTTTGAATCTATGGGTCGCGAACCCCCGGGGGTCGCGGGTCGCGGTATCTTTAAAATATCACCATTATTGTGTATGATTCAACGTTTGTATTATCAACGTAAGATAATATACAGCAGAGAAGAGATAGGGTACCGGTAAAACGAGGCTACTTTGCACCGAATTTTGCTCCAAATTTCGAAATCTTTGTTTTATCTTAAAAATTACTATGCTGTGGTATGTTCATATATTAATTTATGTAAAGTAGATCACCCCTACTATCATGCTGGCTTGCTTAAACTACGTCATAATGTTGTTTTAATATATATATTAACACTTTAATTTAGGAGCAATGTTATCCGGCGTTTGGGTAAGTATGCTACTGAATTTAATTTCATTCATAATTCATACTAGGAGGCGTTTGGTGTATTTTTACCCCATCATTATCATTGCACTCTGTCTTATCACTGTACGGCGTCTGACAGGAAAAGAGAAGAAAATATCGAAGCAAAAATTGAAGTTCAGTGTTGTCACTTTATTGGGAAGCGTATCGGGTACCGGGACTTCGACCTGCAAGACATTTAAACAAAATACAGAACTGGAGCATAGTTACCCAGTGGGGAGCAAAGTAACCTCGTTTTACGGTAATAAAAGAGCAGGGCGTCACCAAATATTTTTCAAACCAAGAGGGGTCGCGTGTCGCGTCCTGAAAAGGTTGATAAACACTGCTCTAGCAAATATACACATACCTCCACAAGCAAATGCCACCACAAATCTGTCTACACACTTATCTAAAAATCTGTATACACATCTAGTAGCCTGCGTGGGATCAAGGCACGTGCTTACTTAAATGGTAAGTTGTACTCTGCAACCTTACTGTACACATAAAGTATTTATTTTAATTATGGACAGTCAGTACTTTGGTGGAACCCCAGCCCCAGTTTTCTATAACCCTATGGGGTCCCTGGAGCTCTAGAGTCAAAATTTTACGTAACATTGATACAACGTAAATCAAAGCCAAGTTGTACGAGTATAATACGTAACTAACAATAAGTTTTGGGAATATCTATGAGAATTTAGTACAACCCCGGATATTTAATAATTTGCGTATGACATAAAGAAGTCGTTATTATGTAAAAACTTAAGTCGCGGAGTACCTAAGCAACTAGTTTTAGATCATAAATTTTACTTTTATTACATTTTTAATACTTAGGTTTAATTAATGTTAGCGTTTTCCCACGTCTGCATTCATGTTCAATTCCACTACGGCTATCCCACGGGAAAACTATTGTTTTTTTCAAACACGCAAAAAGGGCGATTAAACAATAAAGGTTATTTAATAAATCCGGTTAGCCGTTTTAGCATGAAGGAGTGAATAACATTTATAACTCACACACATACAAAGTTTCGCATCTATAATATCAGTGGGATAAAAACTTCACCCTTCAACTGCAGATATAAAAACGTTCAGAAATCGATCGTGTATTGTGCAAGTTATGTGACATGGTAAACGTAATTTTGCGCAATTTTAAAACCGAGGTGGTGGGTCGTGAATGAACGAAAGGAGCCATTCATTGCGGCTGTTGCATTTCTAGGGTTACCACATAAAAATGATTTTGACAGACTAATTGACAGACTAAAGCTCTTAATCCTTCTAGTAATCTGCTGATCTTATCCTTACTAAGGGCCTTTGCACACCGCGTTTTATAAACACGCTCGCGAGTTGTATGGCTGCTCTATGGAAAGAAAAACTGTTATTATATCTGTCCCTTTCTAAAACGCTTTTCTCTATGCAGCAAGTATGGCGCTACTTGCGCGTGACGACACATGTATGCAGTGTCTTTCGCTGTCTAATCTTGAATTTCGAACCTTTATAACTCTGCTTTATAAAAAGGTAGCTTAAAAATTTATTTTCAGTTCGAAAACATGTATTGACAAGCTTTCATTTAAGAATTAAATAAAAAAATAGTAAAATACCGTATTGTGCCCTGGCAACCCTCCAGCGCAATGTAAATTGGACTCGTTTAACTCTAACGGCATGTTTTTTTTAATGGCGCTGAATAAACGTTTAGTCTTTAGCTATACATTGTAGCGTGGTTTACGGGGAAGGATAAACGCCATACAGGATGAAAACTGTTTGACACCAACCACACTGGTTGATGTTTGTCCGTTTATACTCTTTATTGTACAGTCACCTGCATTAATATCTGACACAACACGTGCAAAAATATCTGATATGACTCTACTTCTAGGGCCAGTAGGACGTGATGATATTTTTGCAAACTCCGCCGTGGCAGATATTAAAAAGTCAAAAAAAGTCAAGTGTTTTATTTGTGAAACATAGGTGATGGCTGCAAAAATACAGAGATGTTACATTCCTTAATGCACGTGACTGTACAAGAAAGGAAATACAAAAAGGTTACAAAAAATTCTAATGAAGCACCGAAAAACCACCGAAAAAACCGAACAAACGAAGTCACCGAAAGAAAATGTAAACTGACTTGTTTTATTTTAAGAATTAAGTAATTTTTAATAATTGACAGATATTGAAGACCTTTGACTATTGCCATTTTCTTGCTACTTTATCAGTAGTGAGTAAATCACTCGTAAATTGATCAAAAGTATGATAAAAGCTATCGATACGAATCCCCGAAATTTTCAGCTGCAGCTCATTGAATTGCCATAATAAAACAACTAAGTACCATTTTATTACACAAATACTACTAAACAACAAAAAGTGGATAATACGGTATTTGACAACTCCTGATTTTGCCATATCTTAATATTATTATGAAAATATAGATAAACAGATAGTGTTTAGCGAAGAGAAACTTTTAAATTGGTTGAAAATTGGATTTATAGTGTTTTTTTGAAAAATCTATAATATACCTGTCTCTTTCTCAAACGCTTTTCTCTATGCAGCAAGTATGGCGGTACTGGCGTGTGACGTCACATGTCAGTATGTCTTTCTCTGTCTAATCTTGAATTTCAAATTTGATGTTTTTTTATTTGTAAAGGTAGCTTAAAAATTGTTTTTCTATTCGATAACAGGCATTGTGTAGTTTTAATTTATAAAACATATACAAAATAGTCAAATACCGTTTTGTGTAGCTATTTGGCCTTTACCTTTCATATTTTTCTTTTAAAACGAAGGCTTCCGTTTTAAAGTTGACCATCTATTCTATTTGAACACCTCACACGCAGCCGGCAGAATTACCGGCCACCAGAGGCACCGTAACGAACCTATTTTTTTTTTAAAGTCCACTGCATCCGTTCTCTCACACCTATTTATTTACTAAGCACGGTTCAATGAACCCAAATAAACCAACCCAACACTCCTAGATTGTACTGAAATGCACTCTGCTGCTTCGAGTTAGGTGATTACGAAATGCACGTATAAATTGTAAGACAAATTGTAATGTGCGGTTGATGTGGGATTGTACTGTCAAAATTCGCTTTTATCAATTGAGTTAACTACTTATAAGAGATATGCGAAAAGAAATATTGGCATTATTAAGTTTGTGATCGAATAAAAGACACTCTCATTGAACACTATTTTTTTTAATGCGAAAAGAAACTTGCGATAATTTATTTAGAAGCAGTATTGCTGTTTTTACAGGTATAATTACAAGGTTATTTTTTTAATAATGCGGTATTTGACAAACACTGAATTTGCCGTATACCTGAATATTACTATGAAAATATAGTTACAGCCAATGTTTAGTACAAAAAAAAATAGGTTGCAAATTTAATTTATGGTAATTTTTGATAAATCTATGGATCTGTCTCTTTCTAAAATGCTTTTTTCCGTGCGCTCCTAGCGTCTAACGTCACACGCTATTATTTCTTTCTTCATCTAATATTGAATTTTACATCTTTATAACTCTTTTATTTAACCCAGACGCAAAAAGAGGGGTGTTATAAGTTTGACCGCTATGCGTGTCTGTCTGTCTGTGTGTCTATGTGTATGTCTGTCTGTCTTTCCGTGGCACCGTAGCTCTTAAACGGGTGGACCGATTTGAATGCGGTTTTTTTATTTGAAAGCAGGTTTTCTAGCGATGGTTCTTAGACATGTTTATCAAAATCGGTTCAGCCGTTTTTTGTAAAAGTAGTTTAAAAATAGTTTTGTCATTCGATAACACGCAAAATATCTATAATCCTTGTTTTCTGCACAACTTACTACATTGTATGACATTGTGGTGTATTGTGTCCTAACGTATAATTCTAAAGTAAGTCTAATTTTGGTGGTAAAAATATTTTTGGTGCTTAATTTTATTATACCTATTTGGTGACACGTTGAACATCATTCAATAAATAGCACTGGCAATACTGAGCCGATTTTATGCCACAAAATGAACTATTTGCTACAGTGATTTGCTACTAAACTTCACAAAAACGAATACCATGCCATTATCACAGATGAGCGACCTAACACTATAACGCCAAATTACGGTACAGTATGGAAACGAGTCTGCACGCAGGGAATCCGAACACTGTAATTTAATGTATTCCAATAAGGCTTCATTTGCATTGCATTCACAAAAACGAACACGCAAAGCTTGTTTGAACACTGCACGTAACTGTTGACCACTGCTGGTTTACTTTGGTGGGTACTTATACGATATTTTGCTTTCCGTAGCAAATTGTGTCTAAAGTGGAGTGCGTATTAAAAAAACACACTGTCGGGACCTTAGGTTGCTCGTGGGAGACCAATCAAACAAATTATCCCTTGAGAATTCGAGATTTTATCCCTATCTCGTGCGAATATATTAGAATAAAATCCGTCCAGGCATTTTAGTGTAAATTTAAAATATTAGTAGGATTAAAAAAACGGCCCGTGGTAGACCAATCAAACAAATTATTCAGTTTATGAAATTGTGGATCCCATTAAAGTAGGAACGCGAACAAATAATGAGACTTTCAAGGGTTGAGTTTTAGGAGTTGGTTCGTGGGCAGAGGCGCTTTCCTCATCCCTGGCGTGACGATTTTCAGCAGGAAGAAGGGCTAGCTCCCTGTAGGTAGTTTCAGGAGCGTTCCCGGGGAAATACAGCGTTCTCCTTTAGAGGAGAATGCCGAGACGGATTCCGTAAAGAATTTGAAAGATGTCTGGCGTTATCTCTCTCTCTTGACGGGCACTGAGGGTATCTGAAGTAGCGTAACAAATATGTACATATATGAAGGTTTCCGATAAAATATGTACAATAGGAAAGGATTATTAGCTAAATGTTTTGTAAGTACTCTTTCGTATGGATGGAGACCGCACTGACTGTAGTGTAGGTAGATATTAGGTTTTGATATCCGTATGTTTTACATTAAAATTGTCACAAAAACCATCCGAGAGCTAATTATTTCCGAAACATATTAAAATTAATAGCCAATTTATTAATCATCGAACCAATAAGAATCTGGGAGCTTGGGAGTACCAAATAATTATGCAAATTAATTTATTTCAATTCAATAAGCAATTGCCTGTAATTTATTATGGACAGTTATTTTAAAACAGTTAAAAGGAAATAGTTAATGGTTGTAACAGTAGCTGGGTTCAAGGCTCTACAGAATCATGTTTTTTTTTTATACAAACCATCACCATCTTCAGCCTATATACGAGTTTTATATCCCGTGGCTAGGCACAGACCTGCCCTCAGAATGACAGGCCTTGAGCTGTAGTTCCCAAGCGGGCCCAGTGCGAATGGGAACTTCACGCGCACACAACATTCTAATGTAAAAAACGTTGGTTTTCGGATTTTGTGCCACGAGGTGCACCTCGTTCCGGGCCTTCTTTTTCCTTGAATTTTCACTTGCATCAAGAGTTGCAACAATTATTCAGTATGCTCAAATATTCCGCGTTCATGAAAAAGCATTTTGTAGACTCTTCATCATCATCTCAGCTGTAGGACGTCCACTGTTGGACATAGCCCTCTCCCCTAGACCTCCAGTTGCTTCGGCTGGAAGCGGCATGTATCCACTGAGCCCGCGGCTTTAACCAGGTCATCTGTCCATTTCGTTGTTGGACGTCTTACGCTGCGCTTGTTGATCCGCGCACTATACAATGTCAATATAATGTTTGCGAAGAATTTTTGTGAAAGTTTACGTACTGTCATAAAATTTTTCGTGAAAAGACTACTATAGTAGTCATATAAAGTTATGCAATCTACTCTTTACGATTACACTAAACCGATGAATGCGATACGATAACTTGATAAGAATGTGATCATGAAAGTTTATTAGTACCTCTCAATCTACCGAATACCACTTTGCTTATAAAAAACAACATAAATTTTATTGTAGCCATAAATTTGGCAGACAGTAGGCGGGAGCATCGGCTTATAATCTAAAAGTAACTCGCGGCCAAACGCCTACGCTGTAATAAACCGCTTAGTGCTTAAACCTGCAGGTTAGCTTGCCAAATATTTGCAATTTTTTTAGGCACTTGTCCTATCTCTGACGATGAACGAGAAGCGAATAGAGCTAGAACCTAGAAAGAAGTAGGCGAGCAGCGAGAAGCGAGTGCTTAATTCCTATAGTTCTGTGATTACTTGGAGTTAACACTTGACAGATGGGCGTGCCTTCAGTCAATTTTCAACTTTGAGGTCATACAAATAAAATAGTTTTTACATAATCTGTAAACGTGGGTAGCGGTATACTAAAAATGGCTTTATTTGTATGACGTCAAAGTTCAAAATTGACTGAAGGCCCGCCCATCTGTCAAGTGTTAACTCCAAGTAATCGTACTGTACGGTCAAGGCCTTTAATTCATGAGCTACTACGGAACCATTTCACAGTAAACGTCATAGTGACATCCAATTATCAACAATGAAAATCGTAATGACTTTTCCTATGAAAGCCATGGTGGCCTCATTCGCACCGTGAATGAAAGACCGCTATTGTCTCTCATCGTGAAACTCTTAACTGCGAAAACTATGCCGAAAGAGTTCTCAGCGGCAGTGTGAACAGCCAGCATTTTACATGTGGTAGAGCATCACTGTAACCACTTGCTGGCTGCAAATGGGCTACGAATGGGCCGTTCGTGTTAGTACAAATAAAAAATACGCGTCAAATAATAGTTTTGTACTGTTTTCTCGCTGAAGAATTAGTTTTACTCAATTTTAAAACTTGAACAAAAGTTCTCATTTAGGCCGGCAAAACCCGCAGTCCTAATAATGCTGTAAAATGTCCAAAAGAATTGATCGGAATCAGGTGACTTATGCTGTTTCCAGCTATTTGATAAAAAAGCGATCAATATTACTATGTTAAGCGTCATTACTGAAAACCGCTTGAAGTTTCTGAATGAAAATGTTGTACCGCTGTCGCTGAACCGTTCTTGAACGTGAGTGGCAAAGTGCCTTAGTGGTTCCAAACAGCGATGCAGTTCAGTCTTAGATACGTTGGCAGGTCACTACTCAGTAGGTGGATTGACGACATCGCAAGCGTAGAGTTTGACGGCTGGTTGTTTTCTCATCGTGAGTTCATAGCTCTTATCACTGCGACGCACAGCGACGCGGAGAGCGTTTCAGCCGCACAATGAACAGAAAGCACGTGGCTACGGCCTAAGGGACCCTATACCTGGTCGAGCAGTCACTGTACCACTTTTTGGCTGCAAATGGGCTCAAAATATAAACAGTCTAGGTGTGTTCTAATTCCCACGAATACCGGCGTGAAATAGTAGTTTTGCTACTGTGTTTCGTACGGTGAGTGGGAGATCCGGAGGCTCCACTCCCCTCCCCCCTACCCCCTCCTCTATCCTTCTCCCCTTTAGGCCGGCAACGCACCCGCAGTCCTAATAATGCTGTAGGTGTCCATGGGTGGCGGTGATCGCTTACCATCAGGTGACCCTCATGCTCGTTTTCCAGCTATTTGATAAAAAAACGATCGTCTATTACTATGTTTTTCTCTTTTACTGACATGGGATTGTTCGTTTCTTGAGCGAGACAATAGTTTACCTATAGCTAATCGCTTCCTTGCCGTCAGTGGCACAACACCTTAGCGCCTGGATAGCAACTCACGTTGGCAGATACTTGGTTAAGGGCCTTTGAAATTAGGTTATTTTAAGGTGGTTAGGTTTTAAGCGACGCGGAGAGCGTTTCAGCGCACAATCAAAGGCACGAAGCTACGGCCTAAGGGACCAACCTACTGTAGTTCTTGACCCTTTTTTAGTTGTTTAGTTTATTAATAATTATTGTTTGTACAGTGTTTAATAAAAAATTGTATGTATTTAATAAAAACGTGTTCAAATTTTTTTTGGCGAAGTAATTACAAAGGTGCCGAAGACGACGATCCCTTAGGGCTACATCACTTGTTTTGCAACACGGCGTTGGAAAACTGCGATAACCCATTGTTGCGCAAGCGCGTGGAAACTGTCACGTTTGCGCACGCGGTTGTTTATTAATATAGCAGGTGCAGTGGTTATGAGGCCTATTTAGATCGGTATTGTCTGTAAACTATTGACTTGAATCAATTGGCTAGTTTTCTGGGTAAAAGAATATTCTATTTACCCCCGTTTTGATAAATTTATTGACGGATTTATCCGTCAAATAAAATTAATCAATGGGTGGTGTAACAGCCCCTTAATCTGACAGTTAGATTATTAGAAAATATTGGACACTTGTTCTTTCTTTTGTCAATCAAATTAAAAACCATCCATTCCATTGTAAAGGTTGTCGGAAGAGATCGCTCTGAAGCGATATTGCTTTGCCTATTGCTTACCTCGAAAAGTCTCTGTGTATATACTTACCTATGTTGTCTGTACTGCTTGCTATGTGTTGGTGTGCAATAATAGTACATAACTGTAGAGGCCGGGAAGTAGGGGGTTGCCGGCCAAGTAGATATAGGATAGGGATGCGAGGCCGGCAACCCCAGGTTCCGGCCGAGGCTTGTATAGAGCTTTTCTCAAACATTACATGAAAAAAAAAAACAAGTAATTAAGTTGGCGGGACGCTAATCTGGTCGCGGTGTTGGGTGGCTGGTTGAAACAAAAGACGGTCGCATTGCCGGCCAGCGGCCTGCAAAGTTGTATGAAATCTCTTTGCAGGCCGCTAGAGTGACCGCGCGCACGCACCTGAGTCACAGCGCTTGCAGCGCGATAGTTCTCGGCTTATTATTTGTAACACAACGTCAATATTTCATGTCATGTTTGAGAAAAGAGTTATTGTATTGTAATACGATTTTTGCGTGTAATGTTTGAGTGTGTTATTTGTTACTCCTTCACGTTAAAACGGCTGTACGGCTTTAGATAAAATTTGGTATGTAGATAGCTGGATATCTAAAATAATACAGGCTACTTTTTATCTCGATATTCCCACGGGTGGCTGACTGAATTAGTGGCTGACTTCAAATTTGGCGCGGATGTCATATATGTATGAAAACGGCGTTAATCAAATCCACGATGTAATTTTTAAGAATTCCGCAGCCGGATCTAATGGTTTACGCATGCTAAGCGGCGACTAAAGTCAAGTCAAAAATAAGAGACGTAGAAATATGACATGGCTTTAAATGCGTGTAAACGTGACAAGAGGATATCTGGCTAAAAAGCCATTTATTTTGCCGGCTTTCTAGTAGTCTGTAACGTAGCGCCGATTTAACAGTATTTTGTATGATGTATGTAAATTCTTTATATCGTACAAAAGAAACAGTATTTTCAACGATCCCGCAAAAAGTACCAGGAAATCATAGCCGACAAGAACACACTTTCATTTTCGCATGCGAAGTAAAAACCCTAAATTAGGTTATGAACAATGACTCGTGGGAGTTCTTGTAATACTCAAGAGTTACGTCAGTGTTCATCTTCTAAGTGGAACATGGAAATGCGATGTGTTAAGTAGGGACATTGTTGAGATGTGACGGTGTTGATGTGCCATTGTGTGTTTATAGGTAGTCATTCACGATGACCCGTGCCGTGGTTCTTATTACAATGTCATTAATGTCTAATTTTGTCAAAATCACGCGTCTTCGTGGATGGCACTAGGTATATGAATGAAATACTGTGGTACCCTAGTGGTTAGATCTGGCCCTATACGACGAAGTGCACAATTCGAACTTCGAATCTTGCCGTCCCGCTGACTCTTATATTATTTAATACGAGAGTGAGAGGGACGGTACTAAATCTAGAATTTCTTACCTAACATCGGCCTACATATTATTTATACATAAGGAACTATGTTTTTCTAGACATAAGCAAATTGTCCTTCTATGGACAGATCCATATGTTTTTTTTTTTAATTAGAAATGTAGCTAGCTGTAATAAAATCCCCAAATAAGATATTAATAGATCCCGAGTTACTATGAATTATTGTCATTAGGGCTCTATGATAAAGACTGTATCATGAATTCATGAGCTATGACGTAGTTTCCATAACGAGTCTGTCAACTTAGAGCACACATGTTTATCTAAAGGCCTGATTGATTTTAAATCGTTTCTCAATGAGTAAGGCTGGAATTTCCTTAACACGTGCATGCGATGCGGACGTTTTGTACAACGTCCGACGATTCCGCGAACGCGACGAGGAAATGAAAATTTTGGGAGTGTTTTAGGTTATTCTGTTTTTTTTACTGTTTATTAACTACCAAATGCTGTATTGTACTATTTTATCTTGTATTTTGTGTATTGTTGTCTTGTATTGTTTCTACTGTTGGCAGTTAAATATTTTCTTTCTTTCTTCTTTCTTCAAATAAAAAAGTACATAAAATATTGGTCTAAGACTTAAGTTTCCCACTTAATTTATTTATTTATTTTAGGAAAACAAACAGCTTGAAATAACGCATAGTATAAAAGACAAAAATATTACAATAGCTACAAAATATGCTCCTGCCATATGTTCTGTGAATAAACATTAGTTTCCACTATTTACAAGAAACATATGCTGCAATAGTGGGGGGGGGGGGGTAAAATATTTACGCATAATGACGTAAATTGCATACGTAAGTTTTGCATAATTCCATACATTTTCCGCCCACCAGATGAATGCAATTATACCACATGCAACCGAAGCTCAAGAGGCAACAAGATGGTTAAGTTTTGATACTTGCTACAATATTGGCGAATCACCAAACGCTACTAATCCTATCCTACTATAATATTATAAATGCGAAAGTTTGTGAGTGAGTGAGTGAGTGAGTGAGTATGTTTGTTACTCTTTCACGCTGAAACGGCTGGACGGATTTGGATGAAATTTGGCGAAAAGTTAGTTTATAACCTGGATTAAAACATAGGATACTTTTTATCCCGGTATTCCCACGGGATAGGGATAAAATCTTGAAATAACAACCTCTGGGCTTAGAGTCATGAAATTTGATATGTAGGTAGTTGGACGTTTGGAATAACAGATAGGTGACTTTTTGACCCGATATTCCCACGGGATACCTAGGGATAAAATCTCGAAATAACAACCACTGGGCTTAGAGCCATGAAATTTGGTATGTAGGTAGCTGGACCTCTGGAATAACACATAATCTATTTTTTACCCCGATATTCCCACGGGATAGGGATAAAATCTTGAAATATTAACCGCTGAGCTTAGAGTCATGAAATTTGGTATGTAGGAAGCTGGATGTCTAGAAAAACACATAGACGACCTTTTGACCCGATATTACCACGGGATACCTAGGAATAAAATGTCGAAATAACAACCGCTAGGCTTAGAGGCATGAAATTTGGATGTAGGTAGCCGTATGTCTGAAATAACACATATTATAAGTTCGCTACTTTTTATCCCGATATTCCCACGGTATAGTTTTGTAACTAAGGGACCCCATACATCCCTGTATTATTATTATTATTATTATTATTTCGTATTTTTTACTTTAATTGTATACTGTAGTTTTTAAGTATTTTATTTCTAATTATTTTATTTTGAAAAAATGACTTTCTGCCAAGTTTCTTGCGGCGCATTCTTCTTGGCAATGATGGTCTTTCCGAAAGCACTGGTAGTATAAAAAATGAAGTGTAAAAGTGCCCATTGCGGCCTATTTACTGAATAAATGATTTGAATTTGAATTTTGCATTTGAATTTGGATAGGGAAAAATTTTGAAACTTCAGCACTGGGTTTAGAGTCTTGAATTTTGTACAGTCATTCACAACACAACCTCAATGAAGACCACGATATAAATATTGGAAATTTCCAGGGGAATTTTGTAAAATCCCGAAAATTTAAATTGCAGCTACCACACCGAATAGTTTACGCGTGCGAAGCCGCGGGTAAAAGCTAGTATTATAAATGTGAAAGTTTGTGAGTGAGTGAGTATGTTTGTTACTTCTTCACGCTGAAACGGCTGGATGGATTTAGATGAAATTTGGCAAAAAGTTAGTTTATAACCTGGATTAAGACATAGGATACTTTTTATCCCGATATTCCCACGGGATAGGGATAAAATCTCTAAATAACAATCGCTGGGCTTAGAGTCATGAAATTTGGTATGTAGGTAGCTGGACGTCTGGAATAACACATAGGCTACTTTTTATCCCGATGTTCCCACGGGATAGGGATAAAAAACTCGAACTAATAACCGCTGGGCTTAGTCCTGCAATTTGGTATGTAGATAGCTGGACATTTGGAATAAAACATAGTAGGCTGCTTTTTATCTCGATATTCCCACGGGATAGGGATAAAATCTCGAAACAACAACCGCTGGGCTTAGAGTCAATTTGTCCATTATTGTATTTAATGTAACGGCAATGAAAACCACGATTTAATTTTCGGGAGTTCCCACGGGAATTTTTATAAATCCCAAAATTTTAATTCAGCTGCTGGATTTAATGATTTACGTGTGCGAAACTGCGTGTAAACACTAGTTTAACATAAACATGTAACTAACGCACTGCGCAACCTTTAGATCACTATCGATAGTGTGTAAAAACTTAAAAATCCAAGGACTTTCATACAATTATAACCGTTGCGTGTGGGAACTAACCATTAAGTTTAATTGTTTATTGTTCGCTACTGTTCAAACAATTGGTTGCGAAGTAGGAAGCGTGACCCTAACTGATGACTTGTGTGAATTTGTAAGTTCAGTTTCGATTTGGCATGACCCTGTCAAAGCCCTTCTAATGCCAGCTTCTGATTGGTTGGTGTCGTTCAGAATTTGCGAAGGGTTGTGCCTTTGTGTTTTATTTACGGATTTATAGCCATTTATTTCATAGTATTCAATAAATAATCTGTTTCTTTCAATCAGAACTACATCTTAAACTTACTAAAGGAAACGTACGAAAGTCATACATTACCTATATTGTTTTTTGTGAGACTTAATTAGGAAAAATATTTTCTTTCCTTTGAATGAAGAGTAACTTTCAATAATTTGATTCTTAATGCTGGAATCCTGTTGCACCATTGCTTCAACATTTGTGCTCCATACAAAAAACTGGCCAAGAGTATGTCGGACACGCCCGAAATAGGGTTCCATAACCATTACGAAACAAAGGGTTTCTGAAAGGTCAATAATTTTCAAATATGGTTTTCTGATAATATACTGGGTGTGGCCTGTAATACGAGCAAGAAATTAAAACATAGGTCGTCCTCGTCAAACTGAACATTAGTTCAGCGACATTTAAAAATAATGGAGTCTTTGAATTTTCCCTTTTTCATACAAATTAAATGCTATTATTGGCCGAAAAGTTCTCGAGTGGAGGCCGCGGATCGGCAAGCGCAGCGTAAGACGTCCACCAACAAGATGGACGGATGACCTGGTTAAAGCCGCGGGTTCACGGTGGATGCAGGCCGCTGCCAACCGAAGCAACTGGAGGTCTGTGGGGGAGGCCTATGTTCAACAGTGGACGTCCTACGGCTGAGATGATGATGATGATCAATGTACGCTATCCTAGAACACAAATGACGACGCCTGTCACGCTACCAACATCAAGCATTTTGCTTTACATTGCTTCTTCGAATTAACTTTAAAGTGTAATAAAAATTAAAAAACTAATTATTTTTAAAAGTCGCTGAATTAATGTGTGTCAGTTTGACGAGTATGATCTATGTTTTAATTATTTGCTCGTATTACAGGCCACACCCGGTATTTCATAGCAAAGCGTTTCTCTGACGACTTTAGCTTGTGCCATGCCCTCCAAAACCCGTCGGCCTTTGCCTCCCTTTTGTGTCATTGATGACACCTGATATCAGTGCCTATACCTATAAGGCTGTATTCACATTAACGTGTATACACCATGAATACTAATACTAATGTATTTACTGCAACGTTAGTCAGTCGTGTGTTAGTGCCATGCCACAATGTTGGTAACTGGACGACGGAGTTTTGCTCGGAGTTTATTTTGCCCAAACAAGAGAACATGTAGTGTGTGCTGCGACACACACACACACTCCCAATATGCACACTATATATTATCGTAAGTAAGCTTATTAAATAAAGGCAGTATTTACTCATCATTCGGTAGTATTACTCGTCTCCCATCGCCCCACATTACATGGCGACCCTGCCAGGATGTTTGCCTGCCTGGCTGTGCTGCGACACACACACACTACAAACACGCGTTTTCCTCTAGATGAGATAGATTTAAGAAAACCCCCATATGGGATATTTAATTGAACTCGTTACAGCCGCACCGAAATACATATATAAGAATTGCTCGTTTAAATAAAGGAATTATAGATAAGATTTGATAGATAGATGATGTTATTCGGTTGAAAAAAATCGCAAATTCAGCACTTATTATATTGAAACAACAATACAATACAATGACTCATTATTGTACACCCGAAATAGTAAGCGACAACACAACAACTGTAACAACTTATTAAGTCCTGATCTGCTTGATGTAAATCTACTCTTTTCCCTTTGCACCTATGTGTATTATGACGCAGGGCGGTTTATTTTACTGAATAAAAAAAAACGTCCAAGTGTGGGGCGGGTTCACACACAAGCACATCTGTAAGCAAGCACCTTATAGTGTATACTATGTTGAGAGATGTGTAATAGATATACATACACCATACAGTCGTCATTTAGTATACCGAAGTTACTTAAATCGCTTTTGTTTTTTCCGCGTCTGGTCTCACGCGCAGCGTCAAGGCGACGGTTTTTGTCGCACGTTAAATTGATTTCAAAGGCTTGCTTTGATGATCAGTCGGCTATGATCATTTTTTATACGCCTTGGGTTTTTAGTATCGTACGTAAGAGGTATTAAGCCGTGGTGGCCTAGGTTAACATGCCTAAATAGATATATACTTACATCTCTTAGTCGCTATACTCTTAATAGAGTGGTCATTGGTCCTCAGTTGAAAATTAGTATTCTTAAGAGCAGTAGAAAATTAGATGAGTTGTTGATTCATCAACGGGAACAGGATATGAAACTAGGGTTTTCAAATGTTTTAAATGGACTCTTTATAAGAGGGTTGGTTACCCCTGTCCGCTTTACGGGTATTTTTGTAACACCGTACTGAATCTATTTATTCGCTAAAAGCTTCTCTATCCCGGATTAACATAGGCAACTTTTTATCCCGGCAAAGTGTAAAGTTCCCGCGAGACACAGACAAAATTGTAGGCAACAGCTAGTCCTAAAAAGTATATTTCTATTTTTTTTCTACAGTTCACCGACCTTTGCAAAAACTAGCCCGATCGTCATTTTTTCAAATATAAATTACAGTTTTTTTGTCATTAAGCAAGATAAAGTCGATGCCCTAACTAATCAACCTTCGATGATCAAATATATCACCTACATCATCATCTAATGCCCGCCTTAGCTACTTAAATATAGAGCTTAAAGTCGTTTCGCTACGTTTATCATTATGAGCACCGCAACCTACAGCTATTGTAAAACCGACTTTGTGTAGTTGTATTAACATTTAAATTTGAATGGAGCCAAGATATAGGCTATTACATATTACACCTATATTATCATTGAGTTCGATTCTAAACATTATAACGAACTAGTCAGGGTATAAAGTCGTTTATAAAAAGCTTAGCTTTTTTCGTATCAGTAATAAATTTGGTTGATGTAATATCAAGTCGAAATGCAATTAATACAACATCTGTTTCTCATAGAATTTAGTAATTGTCTTTTTCTTTACTTACACAATGAGTCTTAGAGCATGATTATAAGTTTTATTATCGTTTGTACAAAGTTGTCTGGATTTTACTTTACAATTCAGTGTAACTTATAATGAATGAAATATCACGCAATTTGGGTAATACGTAAGTAATTATAATTGTAAGTAATGCTAGAAAAAGATTTATCTGAATTGAAAATACATTTCAATGCACTAATGATGTTACAAGAAGATGCATCCGGTTTAATATTAACTTTCTCTCGATGCTTTGTTTTTAATTGGGTTTTCGTTAGCTTCACGGATAAAAAGCATACATGTACTTACATGTAAATAGTATTAGTACTCGCCACGGTACATAATTTAGCCGAGTTTTATATCCTTGTCGAAAATATTGACATTAATAAACCAGAATAGCATTACACGGCCAAATTATGAACAGTGGCAATTAAGTGGCTCAACAATCCCTGTTTACGACTGTACATACGTTAGTAAGCAATAGATATAAATACGAGACGTACGGTCAAGGCCTTTAATTTATGAGCCACCATGGAATCATTTCACAGTAAACGTCATTGTAACGTCGTATTAATTAACAAGGAAAATCGTAATGACTTTTCCTTTGAAAAGGTTCCATGTTGGCTCATGAGTTAAAGTCCTTGACCGTACTATATTTAGTTATGTAAACCCTTTATTGTACAAGAAGAAGAAACAAACATAAATGAAAAACGTTCGTTGAGATTAACATGTTATATTATACAGCGTGTTTTTTTGATACTACCTCAAACTGTAACCAGACGAAGATTTAAGTGCTGTGAACCGATATCAAAAGAAATTGTTAATTTAGAATAAACTACCATGAGCGTAATTAATTTTTGAAATATTTTCGAGCAGCAGTGTAATGCGTACAATAATTTGATACGAGAGAGAAGCGTTCTGCACAGATTACTAATATGTAGCTAGCTAGCTGGCGTTCTGTGACAGCTGTCACGTCAACAAGTGCGTCACGTTTTCAATAAAATAAAGTAGTATCACGTAGTGATACGTTGCGTGCTAATTAATTTGGTAAGGAAAATAATAAGACCGATTTTTTTACTAAAACATAATAAAATGTGATTGTTAGGGCCTTTACAAAGTACCCTTAAAGTTTGAGATAGTATCAAAAATACACGCTGTATACTCGTAACTATACTATGATTTCGTTTTTAAGGGATCGCGCGATCTCTACCATTCGACCTTTGAGCTGGTACTTATAGTACAAATTATGCTCAGTTTTTGGTCCTAATTATTCCGTGGTATTAAGTTCATTTAAAGTAAACCATACCTTTTGCGATGTACAGTATGGACACGATTCAGAATGCAATTCGAGAAAAACCTTAAATAGCAAGTTGGAGACAATACCTGTCAGAGATTCCGTCGCCCACGCCTCGCAACAGGGGCCCAGCTCAGTTTAGGGGTTAACGAGGAACAAACATGTGAACGGACTTACGAAAAACATTGACTGCATCGTTGCGTGGCAAGCAACCTAATATGGTGACTTGAAGTGCCTTGTGAGTGTGACAGATTTAGTATTTTAAACGTCCACTTGTTTGTTGACTAATTTTTAATGTAAAGGCCGTGTCAGGTTCATCATCATCATCATATTACTCGTAAGACGTCTACTGTTGGCCGAAAATACCATGGATGCACAGAAAAAAACCAGCAAAAGAGACCAGCGTTGGGAATCGAACCCAGGTCCTCAGCATTCCGTGCTGCGTGCTATATCCCTACACCACCACTGCACGGGAGTCTAGACACAAATTTCTTCCATGCACCTCACATTTTAGCCTGCTATCTTCCCTTTCTTAGCCTCTTAAGCAATGACACTAGCGACATCTATGTTTTAGCTCTCATTGAGAGACGTCAACACACCTTCGGAACTAACCGCTCACCCGGACAAGAGGTGTCGCTATTGTATTTTCGTTGGATTTCACGGGACGACCGTAATAAAAAATACAAAAAGACTCCAAAAACCAATCTTTGTCCACTGTTGGACATAAGCCTACCCCATAGACTTCTAGTTACTTCAGTTGGAAGCTACATCCATCGTGAACCCACGGCTTTAACCAGGTTATCCGTCCATCTCGTTGGTGGACGTCTTACGCTACATTTGCCGATCCGCGGTCTCCATTCGAAAACGTTGCGGCTCAACAGGCTTCTGTTCTCCGTGCCTCGGCCTGCCTATTGCCACTTCAACGAGCCAATTCGCTTGGCTATGTCGTGTCAAAATAGGCTAAGTGATTCTGCCCCCACCGAGTTTTGGCTTGTAATTTTTATGGACGGTGTAACTCCACATTTGTAACAAATAAGCTAAATTTCTGAAATAAATGCCTAATGGTTGGAAAGAGGGAAAATGGATGTTCGGGAGATGTTCTGGATGAGGATCCTTGCGAAGTCCGCGCCAAAGTTCTCATAATTTTCGCAAGTCATACTGTAATGTTTGTCAGAAACCACTCCAACCACACTGAAACCATATTTTTTTCTGAAATTTTTAACATCCTATATGTATAAAAGAGTAGGTTAGATCTGATGAGGTAACTTTTATAGAAATTCTGAACAATTATTGTATTTATAGAAAAAAAGACTAAATTCTGCCAAACATTAAATTTCGATTATTAACAATTAGGTATGCGAGGCTATATGGACCCTTTGGGATATCGTGGACGGAGTTTCGACTTCATCAACTAAGAACAACTTAACGCTTTGCTAATACAGGAAGGTATCTTACGAGTTTGTCCTTCGTGGGACAATTTGGAACCATTAAATGCGGCGTGGGTGGACACTCGCTTGATACTCGTGATTATTTCTTTGTCTCATGATGATTGTATCAAATTCTGCCTTATTAAGAGTTTAATATTAAACTGTTGGACTGGTAAGGTTGTTCCGTCGTGTTTTTTTTAAATACTTGGTTTGTGTGACACTATCATCGCTACAGATACGGGAAGTTGAACTGCAGCTGCAGCTGCTGAGCAAGCAGCAAGAGCAGGCTGTACGCCGTGCGATTTGGCGAAATTAGACTTTAAACGCATAACGCATAAGAACTATATGAGATGTGAGAATCACATTACTAACCAGCGGGTTATAATGAAATTCAGTAGAACATTACGCCCCGGCGAAAGCTAAGGGCTATAATGATTTACTTTGAGAAAAGTTTGCATGATAATTATACATTATAATTAGGCATTGTTGAGCAGGTGGTGTGAATAAATGATTCCCTATCTCCCTTGGTTACGAAATTTAAACCTATTTAAAACTTGTAAATATTAGTGTATGTTATTTTATCCTGTGGAGTGTTGCCAGCGCGTGTTGAGAGTGGTTTTAGTTCAAACAGCATTTCTCGCGACACCTTAAATTGCAATATTTTTTTTTTGTAATTTACGATGCCGTTTAAGAATGTAAATCCGAAAAGCTTCCTTGCATACAGAAACAGTAGTCGTACCTAGCTTTGATTGCTGGCAAATTGGAGCTTCCATTTCAAATTAAATATATCTCATTGGCTACAAAAAGATTGATTGAACGTTTTTTTCGGTCACAGCTGCATTCTAGAAACCATTCATATTCCAAATGAGGTCATGAACCCGTCTATCAACTATTCATCTTAAGCAGGAAACCCAATACATTAATAAAATACTAAAATAGATTGCATAGAGCCTTGCACGTGCGTTAAAAAAAACCTTTGTTAGTCTGAGCCTATGGTCCATTGGACAACGAATGATAAGCTCCTAGTTCTATTGTTAATCTATGGTCTGTGGTTATCTTTGTTGAAAAGGGTATTTTAATGGTGCACAGTGATAATTTAAATAACAAAGAATGAAAAAAAACATGCTGTTTTGGGAGGCCTTGACCTGGCCCGATAAAGAACCTGCTTAATAAGATAGTGGTATCAAGTTTCGAACCCTTTCAAGATCTCGTCACTACGGAAGTCTAAAGAGCTTGAATGAGTATTGGAATTTGTAAAGTAGGTCTTGTCAAGTAAAAAATATAATACGACAAACACGAAACGACAAACATGAAAATACATACACGATAGTAGATGACGAAGTAAGAGGGAAGTAGGGAGGGAGGGAGAGAAGGGAAGGGAAGGGTACTTACGTGGGAGTACGAAGTAGGATCTAATATGATTAAATATGAATTGTGATTAAATTGTTGTAGTTCTTAATACACAATTAGACACACAAGTTTTTTGACCTCTTTTTTTAATAAGCCTCTTGATTGTGAAAAACAAAACTTAGCAATGGACAGCGTCATAACAAAGCATATTATAGAAGTAAAGATTATACTTTTCATTATTAATATAGGGTGTCCCAAAAGGACGCAAGATTTGAAATTGATGAAAAACACTTTTTTTTCGTTATAATATATTTGTATATAAAATCTTGAAATACATAAAATAGGGTTATTTGTGGAATAGTACGTCAGGTAAATGTCCTCCTAGGCTTTGCTGGCACATACGCACTCTTTTGTCAAAATTTTCTATGACCATTTTGCATAGATGCGGCTGAATTTCTCCAATGCAGCGTCGAATTCCTTCTTTTAAAGCATTGCCATTTGAACGGCTTGTTTTGGACGGTGTGACCCCTGAATTAACACATCACAAACAAGTCTCCAAATTTTGCAACCACGAACCGTTGATGAAGTCAAGTACCATATTTTGCGGAATTTTCGAACCGTACACACGCCAAACTTCTTTTGAAATATTGTTCAATAATAAAAACGCGTTGATCTTTCGTAAAACCCGCCATTTTTACAAACCCAGCCAGCCAGCACTAAAATACAAAAATGGCGGCAAATTTAAATCTTGCGTCCTTTTTGGGACACCCGATACAACCTAAGAACAGTTGAAACAATGAGCCATGGTAGTCTAGTGGTTTGACCTATGGCCTCTCAAGCAGCGAGAGTAGTGGGTTCGATCCCGGGCAAATTTACGTGCGAAATAACACTTGAAATTTACTATGAGCTTTACGATGAAGGGAAAAATTGTGAGAAAACCTACACATACCTGCGAAGAAATTTAATTGTGTGTGTGAAGTTCTCAATCCGCATTGCGGCTGTTGGGAACAACGGCCAAAGCCCTCTTGTTTAGAGAGGAGGCCTGTGCTCTGCAATGGGACGCATATAGCCCGAGATGATAATGAAGACCTGAGACACAGTCATTGTAATGATTACCATGTTCCTTCTACCTCCATGCCACCTTTAAGTATTACTAAGTACCAGGATACCAAGAACACAAAGCGTGTCGTGTGAACTTCTTGCATATACATGCTTACCTACTTCTAAATGTTTTCTGCGCTCCTAGTCAGCCTTCATACAAGTAGTATGTAATTACAAAACAACACAGCTACATGGAATATTTACATTTACATTAAAACAACATGAGTCACCTGTACGAAGACCTCATTTAAATTGGCTGTGTTATGCGTATTATATTTTTTAGGGTTCGTAAGGCCGCATTTTATTCTAAGACTCAAGGCGGTCTCTTCAATGTTATTTTTCCTTGTTTTTTAGAGTTCCGTATCTTAGAACGAAAACGTAACCCTTATGTTCTATAAGGGTTACGTTTTTTTGCTTCGTTGTCTGTCTGTCTGTCGAGCAAAACTTTTTCCCAGGAATTAAGTGGAGATGAAATTCATGTCAAATATTAAAAAAAGAAAGAAAGAAACAATTTATTCCTGATAACATGGGAAGAATGGATAAAAATAAAATAGTTAGGTAGACATGTCACGATAAATGGTCCCAATTTAGCAATCTGTCTTTCGAATGACGCTGGTCAGTTATTTAGGTTTAATGCCCTTTGAAGCAGTAACAAACTCAATCTTGTAAGTCAACGTAATCATAAGAATTCCATACAAATTATTATAAGCGAAAAACGTATCTTGCCGTTCCGCAGACGCTTATATTATTTAATGCGAGAGTGAGAGTGATGGTACGATACAAATTTTGATTTTCGAATTTCGTAGTAGCCCCCCTGCACTACTGTAGGCTGTAACCTAAATTCAGAACCAGTAGATGTATTCTTTTTATGACAGTGTTTTAAAAACGGCAACGGAACCCATTGTATTAACTTGATAAATGGATGTAGAGCTCTACTTACATATAGTTTTTGCCGTGATTTTTTATTCGTTGTTTAGCTTGTAATAGTTCGATCACTTGGCTTGATATCAAAACAATGATTTATCCCACTAATAAAACATTAAGTATAAATGCGAAAATTTGTAAGTCTGTTTGTTTGTTTATTACTTCATCACGTCTAAACCACTGAACCGATTTAGATGAAATTCGGTATACAGATAGTTTGAATCCCAGAGAAGGATATAGGGTAGTTTTTATCCCGGAAAATTGCATACTTCCCGCGGGATAGCGATAAACGATTTTTGCGCGGACGAAGTCGCAGGTAACTGCTAGTTAATAAAATAATATTGTAATACCTACTAAACACCAATATACTACTATATAAGGTATATTTATAAAGTTGTTAAAGATAGATATAGAAAAAAGCCGTGGTAGTCTAGTGGTTCTATCTATGGCTTCTCAAGCAGAGGATCGGGGTTGGCATACGGATTCGCATCGGAGTTTTTCCGAATTTATAAGCGAAATTAACATTTAAAAATTTACAAGAGTTTTACGAAGGAGAAAAACGTGAAGAAACCTACAGCGAATAAATTCGATAGCGTGTGTGAAGCTCCGAATACGCTCTGGGCCCGCGTGCGAGTTACAGCCAAAGCCCTCTCAATCTGAGAGGAACCTTGTGCTCTGCAGTCGGGCGTATTTATATAGGTCGAGAGGAAATATTAATTAAACCCATTTACATTAATTTTAATACAGAGAATATGCATAAGAAAGAAGAAGATGTTGAGCGCATATTAATTACCTATGATATGCATTTTTCTAGAGGTGTACTTAGCTACTTTTTTTAATAAATTAAGGTTAAAGGTTCTTTAAAGATAGAGGAGACCCGGGACTAGCTTTAGGACGTCTATGTATGTAGTCATTACGTATAAAATATCTCTAGCACAATAGTACCCATTTATTTAGGTACCGCATTGTCCAACGGTTACTAAATATGTATTAGATCCCAACAATAAATACTTGAATATCCCAATTACTACAATCGTGCCGTAAATCACTACAGCATTTAATTACGAGATTCCCACTATTGGGCAGGGGAACACGATGTTCCCACGGCGATACAGGGTGTCGACATGTTGATGTACGTTATTTACTGCTGCAACTTACCACGGGTACTGTATGTAAAGTATTGTCAACTTGAAATGAATAAATTAATAAATATTTAAAATTAATTTCAGGAAAGTTGAAATGTATAAGATTTCGGGATCTATGGAGATCTATTGATTTTGCAGGTGGTAGGACCTTGTGCAAGGTCCGCCCGGATTGCTACCACCATCTTGCTCGCTAATCCTGCCGTGAAGCAGCAGTGCTTGCACTGTTGTGTTTCGGCGTGGAGAGTAAGACAGCCGGTGAAATTACTGGCACGTGAGGTATCTTAAGCCTCTAGGTTGGCAACACATCTGCAATACCTTTGGTGTTGCAGATGTTAATGGGTGGTGGTGATCTCTTACCATCAGGAGACCCACTTGCTCGTTTGCCATACAGTCGAATAAAAAAATAAAATAAAAAAAGACATTCTTCTTTAAAGACCTATTTTTGACAGCAAAAAATGTGCAAATATCTTAATTTTAATTTTACCAATCTTTGTTCCAGCTGACGCGCTCCGCTTCAATGGCCTGACAGTATGTTTCGGACGGCGTCAGTGGAAGGCTCCGCGCCGCGGACGCCCCCCGCCTACGCCCCACACCCCCCCTACGTGCCCCCCCGCTTCTTCCCCCCTCGAATCCGTCCGCCACCCCCCCAATACTGCTTCGATGCCGCCCGCTTCGCTTGCGACGCCTCAAAACCTAGGTATCTTGATGTGGAAAGGGAAAGGCTGGTCACAAGATGGCTAGCAGAAGCCAACGAAGCTCTAGTCAGGAGAGACCGACCGCCTAGATACAAACCAAGGAGTAGTGAAAGAAGAACTGACTATCTAGAAAGAAGACCAAACGCTCCGGAATGGGCGGACAACTTTCTGTTAGGGAGACGAAATGGCTCCGCTGAGCCAGAAGAAGACTGTAGTGAAGTGATGACGTTGAAAGAGTTTGTGGATAAGTTTTCGCTGCCGAGGGTGGTGAGGTTTGAGGGGGAGGAGAAGCCGGTGCTGTTGTACAGGGTACTGGAAGCACACAGGAGGGTGGAGGCGGTGCCGTTGGCGGGGAAGAAGGGGAAACTGGTCGGGAAGCCGCTGTTCATACCGGACTCTTATGATGGTGAGTTTCTTAATGTTTGTGTAGTATAGAAATTGTAATTTGAGGTAGGTATAGAGATTGTAATTTGTAGTATAGAGATTGTAGTTTGTAGTACAGAAATTGTAATTTGTAATTAGAAAAAATACCTTCTGCGAAGTTTCTTGCGGAGTATTTATACTTGACAATGACGGTCTTCTCAAAAAAGCTGGTAGCTCAAAAAAGGATATGTAAAAGATGGCTGGATCCTTTTGCAAACTAAAATTTTCGATTTTGATTGAAAAAACTGACAAAGATGTAGCAGGATACACTCAGAACTAATATTGCATATTGATAAGATAAGATTTATAATCTGTTCATTTCGAGACTACAATCGATGTGCACTGCGCTGCGTGGGAACTAGGAACTTTGAATATTATCCTTGTTTACATTTAAATTGTAAAGAGTCATGCCATGTTACGCAAGCTATCATAAAATTGCAAAGAAAAAAATTGATTCAAGAAGACGTCACTTTGAACATCAGCTAAATGTATCGGAACATTTGTAAATCAACATAAATTAAAAAAATTGGGATTTTTTGCAAGGGTAGGTCCAATTCCATTGAAGTCAATGATATTATCATATGTACTTATATTAAAAGTGGTAGATATGTTTATCGGCGCACCAAAAATGCAGCGTACATGAAACACGCTTCTACTCGTTCTACAGAACACAACACCCAAAGCAATAAAAGAAACATGTAACATAGATCTAATCGACGATACTAGCATAACGTATCGAATTCTTGAGCGCCCAAGCATTTAACAAACAAAACATCAGTTTAGCTTCCAATGAGCCGTGAAGACAATGGCCGGCCTTGCGGTCGGTCAATAAGGTCGCGCCGTGTTGGGTTGTGGGATATTGTAACCATCTTCGGATATATGGTTAGTGTTAATGTTAGGTATGTCTTTAAAAGATTTAGCTACTTTTTCACAAGCAGGCGTCGCCAAGCAGTCAGGGGCAGCTGTGCCTTCTAGGGATTCCAAGTTTCATTAGCTTTTAACTATACTTTCCATTTATATTTTTCCAATATACTATCATTATGAAATGTAACCATGGACTGGCGGTTGTCTCGATGCACGCCCTTTAGGTTTATTTTAAAATCTGGTATATGACGTACATAACTTTAATGTATTGTGTTTTATTGCTTATTGTTATAAATAAAAAATAGATATTTTGACTTTCAGTGATAGTTCCGTTTTGACGAGAGAAACCATTATTTATTTGAATAAAGAAAACGCTGCCTCATAAAATTCAGTGGCTACAATTCCCGTCATATATTTATTTATTCACTACGTTTTACAGCACAATTCACGCATCACACGGTCGTAAAACGTTTCTTCATGGTTAAGTGTTATATGGTTTCGTTGCCGTATGGAAGGAGTGGCGTCATGCCTGGCATCGGCCCTTGGGGCACGCCACTGATAAAGAACAAAGACTAACCTTCATCTCTAGAAATCGTAATAGTAGAAACATTTTAAGCGGTGATTTCTCAAGGGCTATTAAAATGGTTATTGACGCTAGTAAATTGTCGTCTGTGAGTGCGACAGACAGAGCAGGCAGAGCAGTTTTTATAATCATAGCTAAATCTGAGATTTATTTATCAGCGATGTTTTTCGGATGAGCGTTCTACGTTGTAAGTTTTTCTAGTGGGTCGACCAGGCAAGCTATAATTTAAGGCAAGATTGACAAGTGACAGTTGACATCTCGTTTTTTTTCTTTAAGTACAAAGGCTTAGTATATTGTCTGCCAGTACCGCCGCAAATATCATCTGGATAAAAAAAAAAAAATAGGGAATAAAAATGAAACAGGTCCCATTCATCGTTCTTTAGAATCAGGAAAACCGAAAAATAATATGATCTCTCTGAAGAAGTTTACTTAACCAATTGTATTTAGTAAGTACAGTACGTAGTTGGTGCTCTACCATAAATATCAACTTTTAAACGCAGGTATTTTAAAGAAGTTAGGAAACCGTGTTCACGCTGCACACGTCAAGCCAAAAGATGTCAGTGCAAACTCGGCTAGTGCACCCGAAGTAGTTTATTGTCTTCGTTAAAATTTTATACACAGAACGTTTTTTTAAGTCATAGTTGAAGATGAAGTTGAGCCTTTTACTACAAAGGGAACACGAGTTTAACCAAAGTTTTGTTCTACCTTGAGTGAAGTTGAGTGTTAAAGGGAAACCTCAACAAAACGCATTTGTAGCCCTCTGTCTACTAATTTTTAAGTTGCGTAAGAAACGAAAGTGTCGTTAGAGGCATATTAACTTATTAAGTAAGCTTTAAAAGAAAAGCTTTTTTATTTTCCAATTAGATAACTAGGCAAGCGCGTGGTCTATACTTAAGTAGAGGTATAACCTCTAAATCTGTAGATAAACCTACATAACTAATAACTAGTGGTTCTGTGAACTTTAAATCTCGCGCAATAACTAACATACAGCGTGTATTTTTGATACTACCTCAAACTGTTACCAGACGAGGATTTAAGTGCTGTGAAGAGATATCAAAACAAATTGTTAATTTAGAATTAACTACCAGAGTGTAATTAATTTTTGAAATATTTTCGAGCAGCAATGTAATGCGTAAAATAATTAGATAACAGAGAGAAGCGTTCTATGACAGCTGTCACGTCAACAAGTGCGACGTTTTGAATAAAAACAAATAAGTATCGCGTAGTGATACATTGCGTGCTAATTAATTTTGTAAGAAAAATAATAAGTCTAATTTTTTTAATAAAACATAATAAAATGTGATTATTAGGGCCTTCACTAACTGCTCTTTAAGTTTGAGGTAGTATCAAAAATACACGCTGTATAATATTTTTTATATTTTCAACCCCTGGGGTCATCTATAAATTATGTCCCTTCAATTTTGCTAATTTTCAGACCCAACTGTGTCACTTATTACTATTAAAAAATCGAATTATCTTGTACGTCGTGTCATATATGACGAGACCCTCAACCCCCCTAAAAGTGTGACTGAATTTATAGATGAACCCCATGGCTCCGTCATTTCATCTGAATAATCAGTACCTATAACAATTCAATATACCTATTGAACTACCCATAAAAGTTTACAAGAATCTTTTAAGAAATTAGATCTGTAGAAAAAAACAAACAGCCCCCTGTTTGGCCCCCAACCTTCTATTGGGTTATTTCACTATATCGAAAATACAAACTGAGACATGGATGCACAGAAAAACCAGAAAAAGAGACCAGCGCTGGGAATCGAACCCTCAGCAATCCGTGCTGCGTGCTATAACCCCTACACCACCGCTGGACAGGAATCTAGACACGAATTTTTCCTATGCATACATATCTCAGGTTGCTTATTTCTACTACGCTACTTATGCAGCAGCACTAGCGACATCTATGTTCCGCTCTCATGTTTGTATTTTCGATATGGTTTCACGGGATACCCGTAAAAGTAACAAATTTGGAGTTGAAATAAAAAAAAAATACAAAAAGACTCCAAAAAAAACAATCATTATTTCACTATGCCCAATACTGACTGACGCGAGTGGCCCGTAATAACAAATAGCTGGGGGGCTACTACGAAATTCGAAACTCAAAGTTCGTATCGTACCGTCTCTCTCACTCTCGTGTTAAATCATATAAGTGTCCGCGGGACGGCAATAGATACGAAGTCCGAATTTTGCACTTCGTAAGTCTATACTTGGTAAGGCGAAAGGCGACATTCATTTTTGCCCAAGCCGAAACGAAGAACATTCGCTCGTGCTCGCTCGGTCAACGAGGGTTTATGTTCTGTGACAAGCTACTTAGTTGATAGGTTTATAGCTAAACTAGCTTTTGCCCGCGGCTTCGCCCGCCTGGAATTCGGTTATCGCGCGCTGTTCCCTCGGGAACTGTGCATTTTTCCAGGATAAAAAGTAGCCTATGTCACTCTCTGGCCCATAAACTATCTCTATGCCAAAAACCACGTCGATCCGTCGCTCCGTTTAGACGTGAAAGACGGACAAACATACAAACACACAAACGCACACACTTTCGCATTTATAATATTAGTATGGATGAGCTAATCGCAAGCAAGGCTGCAATGTCAAACGCACCTCACGATACTAGCGCCATCTAGCGATAATTCACCTATCAGAAAAAAAACCCTCATAAGGTAAGTTCCTTTAGCCCTAATTAGCCTGTCTGTCTTGCATCCAGGGGTCTCTGCACCTGTCTCGTTTGCGGTGGGCCCTAGGGCCGCAGCTAGGGTTGCATTATGGGGCGATGACCTTACCATTCTTACCTTAAGTTATAAGTGCTCGGAATAGTGCAGGCTTTTGTTTACTTCATGTATCAAATCATCATCTCTGCTTCTATATATTAAAGTCTTGGCTAACTCATCAACGCCCAGCGCAAACCTGCAAAACATTGCATTTTGGATATACATAGACAAAAGTAATTAATTCCATGCCGCATGTCATAGAGAATTCTTCAAATGTCTAAATATTTCTGCCAATATTCTGGCGACACTTTATTATTAGGAATCAGTTTTAAGCTTAAAAGTTTTAGTTATAAACTTAAAAAGGTAACAGTTATAGTTATAAACTTAAAAAGGTATTTTTTTTTTTCAATTTTTGTTTTTTTTTTGTGTTTAGGTACTATTTTCTCATATCTTTATGTTATGTAATATTTGTAAATTTTGTTTGTTTACTTATTTCGTGCAATAAAGTTTCTGGACTTTCAAAAAGGACATTTCAATTTGTTCAAAAAATCATTTTAGCACAAGTTCTTATCCCTTACTGTTCCAAGTCGACGCCACCAACCGTTGAAAAGTTCCATTCTGCGGAACCGATACTGACTGGACCATCAGAATTTCACTGCCAGATTCTTATATTGTCACAGATTGCAAGAACAGATCTTCGTATGTCTTATAGTTTCAGACTTTCCCATACTGACCGATCTAAATGAGCCACCCTGTATTGCAAACGATAACAGGCAGAGTAGATAGAATGCAACTGCGCGAGTCAAATCCCATATCCAATTACAAGGGGTTCGCGACCCGCGGCCGGCGCTCGCGCACCGCGCGCTTCCTAAAGCCATTTGTGAATGCGCGGATTGTTTGATCGTTTTGACCCCAGGCTCTATACTACTTCGCATCTTGCCGTCCCGTTGACGCTAACATCGGGTGTCCCAAAAAGGACGCAAGATTTAAATTTGCCGCCATTTTTGTATTTTAGTGCTGGCAACCCTAAAAAAAAACTGAATGTTTAGGATTTGTAATAATGGCGGGTTTTACGAAAGATCAACGCGTTTTTATTATTGACGTGTGTACGGTTCGAAAATTCCGTGCAGAATATGGTGGGATTATTGACTTGACTTCATCAACTGTGAGCAGGGTGGTTGCAAAATTCAGGTAGAGTGGAACAATTCATGATGTTCATTCCACTGGTCGTCCAAAAACAAGCCGTTCAAATGGCAATGCTTTAAAAGAGGAAATTCGACGCTGCATTGGAGAAATTCAGCCGCATCTATGCAAAATGGTCATAGAAAATTTTGACAAAAGAGTGCGTATGTGCCAGCAAAGCCTAGGAGGACATTTGCCTGACGTATTATTCCAAAAATAACCCTATTTTATGTATTTCAAGATTTTATATACAAATATATTATAACGAAAAAAAAATGTGTTTTTCATCAATTTCAAATCTTGCGTCCTTTTTGGGACACCCTTTATTATTTAATAAGAGAGTGAGAGGGACGGTACGGTACGAACTTCGATTTTCGAATTTCGTAGTATCTATCACAACCACCACACTACACTGACGCGTTTCGAACTCAACCAGAGCTCATCTTCAGAGTAAGACAACCGTACACCACGCTACCACTTGTTAGTCCTGGATTTGTGTGATTTGTGCGTGTGTGCACATTTTGCATAAACTTAACTATCATAAGGTCGCGAGTGAGCAAGGAAATTCTTTTAGTTCATTGATATGGACCTCCACAAAGTAAGTACGCGCACATAATACTTATGAATGACCCCTAGCATGACTTAACATTACCATTCATTATACTAATACCGCATAACTTTAGATTCCCAGCTCAATGCAACTCAAGTACGTTCTCGTATACTTGAGAGCCAAGTAAGGTTTGGCTTAATGGGCCCGGTCTCCCACGCTTTAGGGGGGGGGGGATATTACTGTAATTAACTTTGGTTTTGGCGACAAAGCGAGGCTTTTGAAGTAGAGGGTCAAGGAACCATGCAATTCATACACACAGTACATAATTTACTCCTCGTGGTCATCACAACTTATAGTGTTTTTTGTTAAGAGTTTTTTTTATTTATAGCTATCCCAAGGGAACTTTGCTATTTTCAGGGATAAAACTATCGTAGAGCCTCCAAATGGCACAACCGAAAAACTTTCGTTTTTAAAAATTACTACTTTTTATACTGAAAGTGGCAAGTTCTTGCATACGCAGACAAAGTCGCCGGCAAGACTAATACTTACACATTAAAATGATTAATTACTAGCTTTTGCCCGTGGCTTCGTCCGCGTGAAATTCGGTTGTCGCGCGTCGTTCCCTCGGGAAATGTGCATTTTTACCGAGATAAAATGTAGCTTATGTCACTCTCTGGTCCATAAACTATCTCTATGCCAAAAATCACGTCCCGTCGCTCCGTTTCGACATGAAAGACGGACAAACATACAAACACACTTTCGCATATATAATATTAGTATGGATTATCGTACAGCTTGTTGAATATAAGTCCTGCGTTCTTATAAAATTAAATCTACATTATTGAGCCAGTCTTCACAATATGTGTTAAGTTCTGCGTAGCACTCCGTGGGGCACTCCTCAATAAGTTTTTTAAATAACACAAAGCTTTATAGATATTGGCAGTAAAATAAACTGAAGCCTACCTTCACGATTTAATTTAACGGTTATTTTAATAGCTATCTTAAACAATGTTTCCTGTTCGGAGTTACGGAAGACCTCTGAACCTAAACTATGGAGTCGGATGTAGGGTTGCCATACGACCCGTATATACGGGACTGTCACCGTAATTGACCATCCCGTCCCGTATTACTACATGTCCCGTACTTGTCCCGTATTTCGCCAAAATGGAGCTGCCGCGCGGCCCGCCCGACCGGCGGTGGAGAAATGCGGGTAGGGATATATCTCGCGCTACTTTTATGATAAAGTAAGATTCAGAAGATGATTTTTTAGTCGCTGAGTTGACCACAGCATATAAAGTTATACGTCATAACCAATCCTTTAATTCGTTGTATTGTAGGTACTACAAAATTAAATGCAGTAATGTATCCAGACTCATAAATTAAGGTTACCTGATGATTCGCCGACTATTTTTAGGCAGATTATTGATTGGCAGAGAACGTTTCGCCGAGTAACGGTACGCCGATGATTTTGTACGCAGATGTATTGTTTCGCAGACTAACGTTTCGTAACTCAACCTTTAGCACACAGAAACTCGTTTCACTCGATTCACAGAAATTCGTTTAGCCTATTAATCACTACACATTTTGCACGTTTGGTCGAACAACCTTTCGCTTTTGTAACGGTTGAACTATTAGGTATTCAGTGCGCATATCAAATTTTCGCATCTTTTCGTTTCGCATGGGGAATGGCATTCAATACCGCGAATATGTGTTGATAACACTATGGCTTAAGTGGCATTTTTACACGCCGTGCTGACCGCGCATCCTTTATGATTTTCTTATGTACCCTCACAAGTTTTAAACGTATAACGCAAGTAATAAACGTATTTTTGAGCATCATTTGTATTTATTTTATATTGGAGTCTAAACAAACCAAGTCGCGATGCTAGCAGTTCGGTTCTAGCACTTCACCGGCCGCTGCCGCGGCACGCTCGCTTCGCTCGCTCGGCTCGTGCGTTGTTGGTCGCAAATCTACCTAACACTCCTCCTCGCTAACGCTCGTCGTTGCACCTATCTACATTTTGATAACGGCTAGTATATAATAGTCAACTCAGTAAAATCCTACCTGTCGTTTGGCTGATTTTACATAACAAACCGATTAAACAAAAATCGACTGAACATTCAATCTACTTAACAATATGAATGCTATGTGATAACTCTGCTTATCGTGTTTCGACGAACAGTTGTTCGGTTAACTGAAACAATTACGAAATGTACTAAACGTAAATCTGCTTATTGCTATTCTTCCTACCGACTACTCGGCGAAACAAATAATAGGCGTAACGAAATTATACCAAACGTTGCTCACTAAAAGAGTTTCTGTTAGTTGTCTGCGAAACTCTGAGTAATTAAACTCGGCGAAATGACAGGTCACCATAAATTAAATTGCTAATCAAAAGGCTACATCAGCGTTGCATGTTATTTACAAGTTTTGGGCATCGAAAGAAAAAACGTCCCGTATTGGTTCTTAGAATTTATGGCAACCCTACGGATATGCAGCGGCTAGCCCGTTCCCAGGGGGAATATCTTTCTTTGTCTATATACGGTATCCATTATTGCTCGAACCTTCATCATCATCATCTCAGACTATATACGTCCCACTGTTGGGCACAAGCGTCTTTTCAGGATGAGTGGCTTGGGTCGTAGTTCCCAAGCGGGCCTAGTGCGGATTAGGAACTTGACACACACCATTAAATTTTTTCGTATCGTATTGTGGTAATTTTTAAATTTAATTTCGCATATACAAGGTGGGCCCTGTAACAGGAGCAAAAAATTAAACCACAGCCTCCACTTCATGTTGAGCTAGTTTAGTTCTACAACTTTTGAAAATAATTTGAATTATGATTTTTATTATAGTTTAAAGTTTAATTGGACAAGCGCGAAATCCGCCATTTTGTTACGTGACAGGCGATTTCCTTTAGGCTATTGGATGCCGTACATTGAAAATACCATTTAATTTGTTTAGAATAATCATAATGATGAAATTACTTAATTTTTGAAAGTTGCAGAACTAAAGTAGTTCCATTTGAGTAGTAGAACCTGTTTTAATTGTTTTCACCTGTTACAGGGCCCACCCGGTTTGTATATTTCAAAAACTCACAAGATGCAAACCCGGGCGCGAACCCACGGCTCACTGTTTGAAAGGCCAGAAGATCAAACCACTAAGCTGCCACGGCTTTTTTTCTATATCTTTGATATCTTTATATGCCTTGTATAGTGGTATATTCATATTTATAATAGTACATGTATAGTAGGCATTCCAATATTTACCATACTATCCATCTATATAATATTATAAATGCGAAAGTATGTGTGTTTGTATCTTTGTCCGTCTTTCACGTCGAAACGGAGCGACAGATTGACGTCATTTTTGGCATAAAGATAGTTTATGGGCCAAAGAGTGACATAGGCTACTTTTTATCCCGGAAAAATGCACAGTTCCCGAGGGAACAGCGCGATAATCGAATTACACGCGGGTGAAGCCGCGGGCAAAAGCTAGTCCATCAATAATGTGCTTTTGGCGTAACTTTATCACATGTGTTTTCCTAATGATAGGATACTTGACTAATTTCTGCGTAAAGTGCTAAAATATCGTTTTTTTCCGGATTTTTAAAAGATTGGGAATCTCTAATGGAATCTATAGCTAACTGAATACCAATTAAGACTGTTTTTTTGGAATCTTTTTGTATTTTTTATTTCAATTCCAAATTTTTACTTTTACGCTCATCCCGTAAAATCTAAATTGAAAACACAAAATTGGAACACCGGTACGGAATACCGAGGACCTGGGTTCGATTCCCAGTGTTGGTCTTATTTTTCTGGTTTTTCTGTGCATCTATATTTCAGTTTGTATTTTCAATTTAACTGAATACCGTTTGTTCCTTAACTATTGTCTAAATTATTTATGGTTATTATAGCTAAAGCTGTGTTATTTTATTTATGGTTATGGCCAGATTTTCCCGTTGCCTTTTTCCTGGTGGCGCGAACAAAAGAGTTTAAGCTAAGGGCTTGTTACAGCAAATAAATCTCAAGTATAGTTAAACTCTCAAGTTTCCGTCTGAAATAAAAAGCGTTCAGCCTCTTTGAATATTTAAGTGAATTTCTTAGCACTTATTTGCTCTCATTTTAACTCGATCACGCAGAACGTGGAGCGAAAATAACAAACTTAATCATAATAAAAGTAATTTAAATTGTCTCAATATGATAGAAAGTTCAGAAACTGCGTCATGAATTTTCAAATTTATTGTCCAACTTTTTACATAAATGGGACAAACTTACTCGAGTCTTACTATGTGGCGCTGCGGTCGCGCAAAAACTATAAATTAGTACGTAAACAGCGTTAGTTCCAAACTTGGCCACCGGTTTTATTAAGTTGGTGGTGTTTTGTTTTTAAATTTCACTTAAACCTGTTCTTGATGAAACAGCCAGTACGACTACGATGACAGGAGCATTATGCTAACAATCGATTGTCCGAATTTTACGGCATAACAGTCTATTGTATCGAGTGATTCAGTCGCAAACAAAGGGCGTACGTACTTAGTTAAGCAGGGTTGACTCCAAATTATATTTTTACATTGTAAAGGGCAAACACAGTAATTGCACATGTTTTGCCGGAAACTACTAAGTGGATAGACTATTATGCCGTATTAGCACGATTTCCTACAGCAAAAACATGCATAGCAAATAGATAGAAATGTCTGTCCCAGCTTGAAAATATGCAGATGGTGGTCATTCCATACGTTTGTTTAAGTCACGAATTGATCCGATGCAACTAATACCGAAATCTGAATGAAAACAGCGCGAATTCATAAACGAAAATACTTAAATATAGTATTATTCTATTTTGTCGGCGTGTCAGTCATCTCGTGTGAATTTTTAAATGCTCTATCGAGCGTAAAACTATTCGTGTATTTCATTAATTGGCTGTTAATTCGTAATGTTTTTAAAGCATAATTATCACCTGCATTTTTTCGGCTTTTACTCGTATACATCAGCTGTTTTTAAAAGAGACAACCCTAACAATACCTACATACATAATAATGGCATTCCACGCACGTGTTAGAGGTGTGATGTGATGTGTACGATTTCTTCGCACGAGTCGATTTTTCGACGCATCGTAAACAATCGAGTGATATGAATCGACTGCTCGGATAGTATTGACCGATTATTATTTATTAGTTTTATGGAACTGTGGGAATTTATTTATGTATATTAAGCTGTTTTTGGTCTTCTTGCTACTTGGTATGGGTAAGTTGTTTTTTATTATGATTTAAACTTATAATTGTAATACATATATATAATACAATACAAATTATTCTTTATTACACACCACAAACCACAAATCAGTATAATATTCTTCAGGTAAGGAGAATTAGAGTTTGAGTCCAATAATTACTATTAATCTGTATAATATACAGAATTTGTAGATTCTTCAATAAATAGTTAATGGTGCCATAAACCATTTATGTTTCGTTAAAGATTACTGATTAAGAAAGCTAAATTAAGAGCGTTTATACACTGAGCTGGCAACGTTGCATTTTTGTTAGTTTTTCTCGATTATTCCATAAAAATTGAATGAGTATTAAAAAAGTTGTCTTATAGAACACTTCTTAATATATATGTTAATGTGTCTACTCCAATAATTATTTGTTGTAGACTTTTATTTTCTTTAAAAACCGTTAATAAACATGAATTCGTTTTTAAAGAATATAAAAGTCTATCACGAATAATTATTGGAGTAGACACATTAACTTATATATTAAGAAGTGTTCTATCAGACACTTTTTCAATTTTCATTGGGAATAATCGAGAAAAACTAACAAAAATGCAACGTTGCCAGTAGTACTTATCTAGTGAAATTAAGCATACTAGTACCAGTATTAGTAAAACTGTGTTTAAAATGGTCGTTCTTATTCACCACTAAAACGAAACACATGGTCAACGAGCGTCTAGTTTTTTGTGCTAACACGGTAGATGCTTGGGTAATATCATGGCGTTTGGGTGTAGATAGACAGCATTTTATGAATATTTTATAATAGATAATACTTAGAATTAGGTACCAGGCTCCCATAAAATGAGAAGGCTTCATTGAAAAAACGTCCTCAGCTCGTGTAAGGCGTGAGAAGTATGCTAAACGCCGTATCTCCCATTCCCTTTCGACGGTAGAACAATGCATTCCCTAGGCTCTATCACCAGGCGATCAGAAACACGTAGGTATGTGTATGTGAGGCCTTCGTGTGGATCTGCTATACTTGCTTTAAAAGGAACATCTAAAAAAATGGAATTTCTCAAATATAATAATAATTCCCGTACTAAAGTTGTTCATAATTTAGCCGGATTATACATACTCATAGTAAATATTGTCATAAATAAACCAGAATATCATTGTACGGCCAAATTACGAACAGTGTCACGTCGCTCAACAATCCCGGTTCGTAACTACATACTTTCTGCCAACAAACTACTATACCATGCAGTTTGGCAGAGATTTATAGTTAAGTATTTCTGTACTTCTTTTGGTTTTTATTTGAGTAAATAAATAATAAAAAAAAACTGTACAGTCACTTGCATTAATATCTGCCACAGCTGAGCAGAGCACGCTAAAACATCTGACAGTCCTACCGTCCCTAGAAATATGTAGTCTTATCTGATATATGCACGCTTTGTTGTGTCAGATATTGGTGCTGGTGACTGTACATGCTTTATTTACCTTGGGAATAGTCCAGGGTACCTATGGTCGAATTTCTAAACTTCTGAGCAAAAACTAGATCAAAAATATCTGAACACGCTTCTACGCCGTTAAGAGCGTATATACCTGCTGAGCTGGCAACGTTGCATTTTTGTTAGTTTTTCTCGATTATTCCATAAAAATTGAATGAAAATTAATAGTACATTGTGTCTTAAGGGCGGTAAATAAGGAATTACGAACGAGAGTCTATTAGAAGCCCGAAGTCGAGTCGGAGTCGAGTCGGGTAGTTCCCGCGGATAGTGAGGGTTAACGGCTAGTTTATAATATTTGTGGGATTATATCGATTCGCCAATTTAGCTACATATTTAATAGTATCCTAATGTCACCTTAGACCTGTCAGACAAACACAACCTTGTATTATTAGTACAATGATACTGCCCACGCCAAGGTTTGGCCCACCATTGTCTCGCCAATGCGGGATCCATGGGAATTAAAGCTAAGGTTCTTCTATTACTCCATGGTTCCGTAGATTGTCCTACAGAGGAAGTTATTTCGCAAATACTTTACTTTAATAGCATAGTATAAAATAAAGCCCTTCCCGCCGTCTGTACGCTTAGATCTTTTAAACTATGCGATGGATTAAAATGCGGTGTTCACCGTCAGTTTTTTTCACGGAAGTCCAAAGTCAAATTCGCTTTTCTTAAGCTTGCCCTGTTTATTTGTTTGGGTCAAATATTGGAAGCTAAACTTGACCCACTACCAACGGTCCGATTGACTTTAAATTTGGAATACTTATGTAAATTTGGTGACCTGGCATAATCCTGGCAGTGACATCTTGGTGGTTCTGCTAAGATCGTCTCCGCAGGAGAGAGCTCAATGGTTAATAGTACCGACTTGAAATTTGGTAGGGATGCAGTAGATGACAATGCAAGTACAGTCAACAAAAAGTACAGTCAGCATAAAAGGTTGTATTAGAAATGAAATTTTTAACAGAAACTTATTTATTATAAAACTATCCTATGTTACCGAATTTCATTTAAAGTTCTGCGGTTTAGACGTGTTAAGGTAACAAACAAGACTTACAATCCTTTGGATTTTTAGTTGTAGTGGGCCATCCATAAAGTACGTCACACCAATATTATTTATGGTCCGTTAAATATCAGCTCCCCACTCTAAATATGTGATTATGGTTAGCATACAAGAAAATATATGATACCTAAATAACCTAAATATAATTATAATACTTAATGAGATGCAAACTCTAATATACGAGTACTGTAAAACTTCATAATTACATAATACAAAAGTAAAATTAAAATAGTTGGTTGAGTAAAATTAGTAAGCATAAGTAATAATTTACTGAATCAGGCGTTACTTTGCGGAGGTCCATATCAATAAACTAAAATAATTTCTTTGCTCACCCGCGACCTTATGATAGTTAAGTTTATTTATCATTACTATCACACAACAACATCAGTCTAACATCTGGTAGCATGGTTTACGGTTGTGTTGCTCTGAAGATGAGCTCTGGTTGAGTTCGAAACGCTTCAGTGTAGTGTGGTGGTGGTGATAGGTGGGTTTGTGTGATTTGTGTGTGTTCTTACAGTGTGGAGGTGGAGGAACTGCATGAACACGCATATTTTGCATAAACTTAACTATCATAAGGTCGCGGGTGAGCAAAGAAATTCTTTTAGTTCAGAATAAGTAATGTTAACGAGTAGAATAAAATAAAATAATATAACAAATACATATAAGTGATAAAGTGCATGACATGGCGGATGTGGAGGTAATGTACCTTCAGGGTACCCCCTTACATGCCTTTATACATGCATGTATTTAGTTTTAAGGATTTAGATTAAGAACAGAGTCTAAGAAAGCTAATTTCTTCTGCCAACAAACTGTCATGCAGTTTGGCAGATTTATTTAAAAATCTATTACGGAATAGACTTTTAAGTAAATCTGCCAAACTGCATGACATTAATAGACGTAATAGACGGCTATTTGAGAAAAAAAAATGGATTATCCCTTAGTGGGATGTACTAGCAACGTGAAATGCTTGATCAGAGACCTTGTTTGTTGGAAAACTGAAGTTTATGTTCGATTCGAAGTATCGTTTCTGTTGAGTAGTTAAATAACGCCGGATTTAGTCATGTATAAAACGTTGGCAAACTAAATGGTACTTAGCCTAACCACAGGCCCTGCAATCGATGCAACAGGTCAGCAGGGCTCACCTCTTGCAGCTATGGAGTTGAACTGCTTCTAATTGGTGATTGTGGTCATCGGAGCTCTGATTGCAATCGAGTGGATTAAGGGTGATACGGTAATATGCAGGCCCCGTTCAATGAAGATTGGTTTTTTGGAGTATTTTTGTATTTTTTATTTCAACTCCAAATTTGTTACTTTTACGGTCATCCCGTGAAATCTAACGAAAATACAAACTGTAACTTGGATGCACAGAAAAAGAGACTAGCTCTGGGAATCGAACCCTGGTCCTCAGCATTCCTTGCTGTGTGCCATACTCCTACACCACCACTGGACAGGAGTCTAGTCTGGAGTCTGGTCAGGAGGAATGCTGAGGACCTGGGTTCGAATCCAAGCGCTGGTCTCTTTTTCTGGTTTTTTTTTCGCACATAAATTTCAAAAAACTCGAAGTTGCGAGCCGGGTTTTGAACCCACGATCCTCGGCTTGGGAGGCCATCCACTGAGTCACCACTGGTTATACATATTATAACCCTTTTTATCTCATCGAAAATTTCTTGTAACTCTATACTGTTTGACCCAAGCCCTCTTGTTCGGAGAGGAGGCCTGTGCCCACCAAAAAGACGTATATAGGTTGGGATGATGATGATGATGACTATACCGCTTCCATATTTGAAGCACACGGGTATTACAAGCTATTAAATTAAAACTAATTTATTTTGATGGCATCGTGTCCGATTCGAATCGGTTATGTTCGTATTATTACAAATGGCGGCAATTTGCATATACTTCCTTGTTTATTTAATGCATTATTTTATGTAGGGATACAATTTTCCCATCGTTTGTATCTTAGCTAGCTTTAGCTAACTCTTGTCCCTCACAGAGGGGAAAGTAGCAATTAAAGAACCGGAAACCTTTCCTCAATACGTCTGGTCAGCGCGAGGAAATAGACCATCACCCTCCAGTGAATAGTAAAAATGTAAACAACGTAAAACCAAATGAAAGAGATGAGCAAACAAACATAAACAAATGACAAAACAGCCGGAAAAGACTGGCTGAAAAAGGAGGAAGATAGGGAGACTTGGTACAAGCTGGAGGAGGCCTACACCCAGAGAGGGGTCCAAATCTACGGAAACTAGTACCAACACATATATAACTAAACTAAGGAATCACTAACAATACTAACAACTCGAAATTCGTAAAAAAAAAAAGTATCTAAACTCCTGTATTTTGAACAATAAAAGGCTTTGTTATTATTATTATCGTTTGTATTTTATACGAAACACTTTGTTCCCCGTACATAACTATTTTACGTAACAAGCACTGGAAGGAGGCAAATATACCCTAGTTCAAAAAGATTTCGGTAATGTATTGGTCCCTTTTACTGTCAATTTACTCGTAGGATATTATGGAACCTCTATGCTGCCGGACCCGCTCTTGGCTAGCTTTTTTACCTATACTATTACAAATTAGAAAGAAAGAAAGAAAAAGTTTAATCGACAAACTTGTAGGTAGCATACATCAGGTACTTATAATTAATGTTTAATTAAGGTCAACTTAAAGCTAGCCGAAAGGGCTGGCAGCTCAGCAATGCTGAGGTACGGAACCACAGCGCTGATTTTCAGCTGCAGCCAAATAGGGAAAAAAAAAATGAAAATATGTTATACATATATGTTGTACATTATGGCCGTCTGACGGAGATTCTGCAAAGGGATGAGTTAGTTAGTTAATTACAATGTAACCAATGTGACAGACCACTTTTACAGCATTACAATGTTGATTAACCAATTACATAGGAGTGACATGCCATATTCAAATGTAACTTAGTTCCCTAAAGTGAACAAAAAACAATACTTACATACCTGATGCAAAAAAGTTCGGAAACGCTACAGTGGTCAAGCGCATCGTATGCAGATGCAGCACTTTCCTTTTCATGCTCGCGCACAGTTCTGCTATGAACGGAATGGGAACGACATCAGAAATTATGTCAGAAAAAAAACGAAAGTATTGAGTTCTTTAACATTACAGTCGTACGTAAATATACGTTACCAAGACGTCAAAAATATGTATACCTTTATGCTACGCGTTTATGCTACGCGGTGTTTTGTATGACTACTGAAGAAAGCCGGCTGTGAGATCCTGTGAGACCTAACGAGGTCTGACCATTGGGTAGGTAAGCGACCACGCGGTCTCTTCCCATCGATCTTACCTACCACTATTAGTTTTCCAGACTCTCAGGGTTCCTGCGGAAATTAAAAGCATCTGAATTAAATTGGCATAGACAAACATTACATCAAAAACTATGTAATATTTTACCCAACGGGATCGACGTATCGAACCTAAAATAACAGGCGTATTGAGCTTCTGGATATTTATTTGTAACCCAACCAATAAGTCGCTGCTCGTCACTGACAGTAGTTTTTTAGTTTGCGACCCCGAGAAGGACGTCTTATCATCATATCTGCCATAGGACGTCCACTTTTGAACATAGGCCTCGCTTAGCAACTTATGGGGTACAATCAGTTTTCACTCCCTTGTAGCACAACCAATGAGAGAATCTGAAAATCTTACATTTTTAAATCTCTTAATAATTATCTTAAATAGGGGTTACTGCCAACATTTTCCTCATATGCATCTTCCTCTTCGTCATCACATTCTTGGCAGAGTGCTCGTGGTCATCCCATCAGGGATGGTGGTAAGCTTCATGATCCGTTGCCACTCCCAACACAGATTACTACAAATTTGTACGGAACCATCGTTGCGCGTGTCCGACTCGCACTTGGCCTTTTTTTAATACTAACGCTCATACTCCCTGGACGCACCTTAGAAGGCATTAGGTATGAAGCGATGTACTCGTATAATCGTACGTTCGGCCTTCCTACGATTTCACTGCGGCCTTGTCCGATCATTATCTTCGTTTAATTGCCGTTGTTCGGCTTGACTGTGCAGTTAAACAGTTCAATTTCGAAAAATTGAAGTTTTTCACTATTTTACGAAAACTTGTAGGTACAGATGTGTAAATAATCCTTTCGTAGCGTTTTTTCCCCCGAATTTGCTCTACTACTTTTAGCGATAGACCGAATTGAACTGTTTTCTCAAATTTTCTAGACTAGTTTCAACGACAGAGCAAATTGGAGGAAAATCGTCCGATACTAGTTGGAAGGTTAGAGCATATCGAACTTTTTCTCTCCAATTTGCTTTACTACTCAATTGGAATTGACACAGAAACATAGGTAGGTTTAGGTTATGCTAGTTTGGCATTGAGTACACACAAGTAGGCGCTCTGTCAATACAAAATCGAGTAGTAAAGCAAATAAGAGAGAAAAAGTTCTATATGTTCTAGCTTTCCAAGTAGCAGGGCAATGTGCTCTGTCATTAAAAGTAGTCGAGCAAATTGGAGGAAAATTTCCAATTTCATCTATTAGTAGACACAATCGATTATATTGGATAGATTATTTTCATGATGGGAACAGAATGTTCAATACATCTGTATGTTTCATTTAACTTTCGTACAAGCAGAGATTCCAAAAGTGCTGTCCAGCGACTGGCTAAGACATAAACTGCAGACAGGGCGAGCGGATTAATTTTTAGGGATACTTATCCAATGGCATTTTGGTAAAATCTTTTTTCAATTAAACTGCCAAGTCTAATTAGATAACACGTGCAAAGCTGGTAAAGTCTAGTATGAAATAATCTGCATAGTTTAGCAGCAGATCATAGTTTCTTAAGGGACGACAGAATATCAATAGGATGCCTATTGTGTCGCAATCGCCATCGGCTGTCCCATGCATTGTCTTCGCTTCCCAACCATTAGCAGCCATTTTTAATGTGTCTGTTGCTAACCCGATAGTTTGGAGGGTATTTTGAAGATAAGAGACTGTCAGAGGTACGGCAGTAGACTTTCTTGACACAACCTTGACATTGGTGGTCTCATCATAATCGTTCGAATTGAATTGGCCGCTGTTCATATACTTGGATGAGAACCTAAATTAAGACAGCTCAAACACACATTTTGTTAAACAACCTAGAGGTACAAATATTTACCGGGTGGGCCCTGTAACAGGAGAAAAAACTAAATCACAAGTTCTGCTACTCAAATGGAACTACTTTAGTTCTGCAACTTTCAAAAATTAAGTAATTTTGCCATTATGTTTATTCCAAACAAATTAAATAGTATTTTCAATGTACGGCATCCAATAGCCTAAATGACATCGCCTGTCACGTAACAAAATGACTGATTTCGCAATACATTGCTTGTCTGATTGAAACTTTAAACTACTTAGAACAAAATTAGCTCAAGATGAAGAGTGGAAGCTGTGGTTTAATTTTTTGCTCCTGTTGCAGGGCCCACCTTGTATATTACAGTTATAAGGGGAGTGTGTCCTTTATAGCGTAAAAAGACTACAAAATCAATAGAATTACGAGTATTCCTTAACAGGCTTCAATTTCTTTGCTCTAGATCACGTACAAGACGACCTAGAAAACCATGATACCAATTCATAACGCCCCATGCTAATCTACTTTACGACAGTTATTGATAGACATTCCGATATTGAAGCTCCAGGCAACACGAGCACAATGAGGCCGAGTCAGGCTAAGCCAGGCACAGTGAGACAAAGTGGAGGCACTACGGGGAAAATCGAAGTTCGTATCGTAACGTCCCTCTCACTCTCGTATTAAATAACATAAGCGTCAGAGGGACGGCAAGATACGAAGTTTGAATTTTGCACTTCGTAGTTTAGGGCCAGGCCTAGTGGCCGGGTGATCGCATCGGACTTAAACCACGGTTGCACCGTTAGGCCAAACTCGACGACAACTAGAGCAGGAGGTGGGTGCGCTTTGGACAAGGTATCATTAAAGTTGATAAGATGCAAATACGTGTAGTCCAGTCATACTTCCTTAATATTTTTTGTATGAGCCACAAATATGTCGCTGTGGCGCAGCGGGCCGCAGCATTGATTATTCAATAACATTAACCTTTAATAAGGCCCTATTTATTGGAGCATACTACCACAGAATCAGCTAACTATCGAATACATACCTGATAAAGAATATTTTTAAAGCTAGTCGTATTTTAATAATTACAATGGAAATTGGTCACGTATATTGAAATTAATAAGGTTCAGTGGTCG